>NC_086444.1:26787863-27087863 GCF_028390025.1 Pseudophryne corroboree | reverse complement strand
TTAATTGCTCGCTAGCAACTTTTTGCAGCGCAGCGATCAGATAGTCGCCGCCTATATGGGAGTGTATTTTGCTTTGCAAGTGTGCAAACGCTTTTGTAGCCGAGCGGTACAAAAACGTTTTGTGCAGATTCTGAGTAGCGCTGGACTTACTCAGCCGCTGCGATCACTTCAGTCTTTTTGATCCCGAAATTGATGTCAGACACCCGCCCTGCAAACGCTTGGACACGCCTGCGTTTTCCCAAACACTCCCAGAAAACGGTCAGTTGACACCCACAAACGCCCTCTTCCTGTCTATCTCCTTGCGATCTGCTGTGCGAATGGTTTCTTCGTTAAATCCATCGCTCAGCACCGATCCTCTTTGTACCCGTACGACGCGCCTGCGCATTGCGGTGCATACGCATGCGCAGTTTTGCTGAGTTTTGACCTGATCGCAGCGCTGCAACGGCACACAGCAGCTGAGCTGCGGAAACCTGCTCATTCCCCAGCTCCGCAGCACTGGGCGGGGGGTTTGAAAGCATTCAGACTTTAATCATAGACTATCCAAGCAAAACCAGCAACAGAAGGGGATAGGGGAACGGCCCACAAACACCTGTCTTATGGAAGGGGCCCCTCATCTGAGCTGGTCCAGGGCGCTCTCCTTCACTGTTCAACAGAAGGTTATGGCAGAGATGTGGAGAAAATCACATTTTGGTTGCTCTATGCTGCCATCTTGTGGCTCATCCACAGATATAGAAAGAGGAGCATTTTGGAACAGTTTCTGGAATATTTTTAGAAATAAATGCACATTATAGGATGGGGGGGGGGGTGCAAAAAATAAAAATAAAAATTGTAACTAGCAGTCAGACTTAATATTGTACTAAAGGGCGGATCATAGTTATTTCAGATCCTATACTAGCAGAGGAACACATTCAATAAATTCAGCACAGTATGTGCAAACTGTATTCTGACAGTATTACTTAAATGGGCAAATAAAATGGAGTTACATAGTTCTTAGGGTGTATTATATATATACTGTATACATATATACTGTACACACCCATATACTGTATATATATATATATATATATATACACACTGTATGTATGTGTGCGTTTGCACATATATATTGGACACTGTAAATACAGTATACACAGCCGTAACACGCTTGAATGTAGTACTGTATATATAATTAATGTTCTATGTGGGCCACGCTGCTGTGATAAGTAATATTTTTTCTTGTCCCTTTTCTCTATTTTAGGTTTGCGCTGAGCCATACACCTCTATCGCGTCCTCATCTTTCTTTCCTTTTAAATATCAGTACTAATGACGTCTACGTATTGCAGTAAAACAACGTATTACGCATGAGAAACATTCTTTTAATCTCGCACTTTAAATGCTCTTTAAGATTGGGGCACAGTCAGGGAGAAAATAACTCTCACTTCAGCGAGGTCCGTCTATTTCGTTAATTATTGCGCTGCTAATTTATTGCTCATAACAAAAGTTAATAAGCCTGAAAAAGTTGTTGGGGTGAATCCACAGCCTTTATCTTCATGCAAAAATAAGAAGGTCCGGGAGAAATGTTTGTCCATGTGACGCAGGTATAAAATATTTTTGTGTCCTGCAGTTATTCAAAGAGCAAAACTTAAGTGAGACAGGTCCATCGAGGAGAGGACGTTGGCTAACCCCATATGTCTATAGCAGGCATGTCCAAACTGCGGCCCTCCAGCTGTTGGGAAACTACATATCCCAGCATGCCCTGACACAGTTTTGCTGTCAGAGAATGCTAAAGCTGTGTCAGGGCATGCTGGGATGTGTAGTTTCTCAACAGCTGGAGGGCCGCAGTTTGGACATGCCTGGTCTATAGAGTTACTATGGGAGAGTAGTTTCTGGCATGGGATTGCGCCGTCAGTCTCACTATGCTGTGTCCCATCTGCATTTATCTGGAAGACTTGAACTGTCGGTGAAATCTTGCGACAGACTGACATGGTCGGAGGTGTAATTAAATTTTAATTGCATCACTCTATTAGTATAATTGCACTGATACTGTATTTAAAGTGGACATGACCCTTCTCACTTAAATCCCGACCGCCGCGCATTAAACATGAAGATATGAAAAAGATTGTGTTAAAAAAAATAGTAATGATTAGATGTCGTTTCCAATGTCCGTTTCATTCCTCTTAATTGCTGCATTAGCGGGGGTCACCCCGAACGCTCGCTGCTGAGACAGGATAAACAGGTTTTATGTGTTATTAACATTTTATTTAGCACACACACAGGGTGACGTGCAGCGCACAGGTGATTCCGACACATTCAGCGCAATTTCTTCTCTGTTACATTGTGTCAGATATGGAGCTTGGGGCTGACCCTAACCCTATCCCTTAACTAACCCTAACCTAACCTTAATCCTAACCCTAGCCCTAACCCTACAGGGGTAAATACAGGTTTTCTAAAGGGGGGTTTCCAAATGTAGTCCGCAATCGGCCGCTCTGTGGAACATCGGAGCAAGTGTGGAAGCCTGGGGGTGTGGCAGAAGAACCTATTATATCACTTTCAAATCGCAAATGCCTGGTCGCACCCAAGAATTGGAAACGGATCCTTCCCGGCACTGGACCCTGAGAACTGGCTTCCCGACATGGCAATATGCTGGGTCAGGTTGCCATCGGGGGCGGGGACCACGGCAGCATCGGCGGCGGGTGCGGAGGAGGCACTGGGAGATGAGACCATCTCGGCGCCTCCTCTCCCTATGCTGTGACTGGGTACCAGGTCGCACTGACCCGGGAAACCCGTTCACTCTGCACCTGACCCAGTAATAGCCCGGTAATAACCCTTCTTTATTCCTGGGTGGAATAACCGGGTCAGGCGATCCGGGTATTCGGGAGTGATCCTTTCAGACCGCTCAGCGACCCGTGTCGACCCGGCAAAATACCAAGTTGATACCAAGTTGTTTGTGTGGTCTGAGAGGGTTATGACTGACCCTAGACATATATGTACATACTGGTCTTTATACACACGGGATAAGGCATGGAATACCGTATTAATAATTAACACTTTACTATAGGCTGTATACTTTATACTTTATATTTAACAAATATAAATAACATACAGTGGTCAGGAAAAGGTTAAACATACCATAATAAATAAATGATACATAAATATAATAGAACAGGTAGGAAAACATGTAGAACTGCACTTTCTAAGCTCACATTCTCCCACCTCATGGTAAGGCTCCTGTCTCTTCTTCCTGGCAGATGCTCTCTGGTACAGAGCACTGATTGAGGACTCAGAGCTACACACACAACAAACTTGGTAGTAGAAGTTGCTACCACTGGGCATGTGCAGCAGCTCTGCTCTGTGCCTTACACTGCATGATGTGGCAGCATGCCTCCGTGGCTGCACTTCGCTGTGGAACATGCTTTCTAAGTATATTATAATACTAATAATAATAAGAAGGAGAAGGAGAAGAAGAAGAAGAAGAAGAAGAAGAAGAAGAAGAAGAAGAAGAAGAAGAAAGAGAAGAAGAAGAAAAAGAAGAACTTAATTTAAAATATTAATAAAGATAATGATGAGTATTGTCAGAGCTGTAACACCCGTCTCATGTCATTATACTTCCTGGCAAGCCCATTGCATGGGTAATAATGATTATAATTTATATCCAGACAGACCCTGGATTGCCTTTCCGTCTATTTCCATCTTCTGTGAATTTAGGGCTAATTTTCCAATCCGTGCCTCCATTATGACGCAGACCTGGAGGGCACATTCTGGAAGGGCAGCAGATGCGCTCAGCCCCCTGCGCCAATAGCAGGACTTATTGGGAGGAAGCATTATCTGTAATGTGGATGTGCTGTGACTGCCGGGCCATATTCATCATCATTACCCGGACATCATCTGTAGCCTGTGTTCTGGCAACGGCGAAGGAAAGTAGCGCGGCTTAATTCAGTCAGCGCCGAGTGAGACAGAGGACGGCAAATGATTTATGACGGAAATCAATGCAATCATAATACTTTAGGATGGTAAAATTGTGATGTTCACCGGGAGCCTGCAGTATCACCTGGGATGGCCAGCGCGCACGCAGACGCCTGGCAAGGAGCATTGGATAGCGGAGGAAATGTTATATGAATCCATCTCTGACCACGAAATCTAGAACGAGCGCGTTTGTTATGTGGTGTTAATGTACTGTCAGGTCCAACTTTTCTTCTTTGGGTTTGCAATCATTTATAGGAATATATTTCCTCTACTTCATTTAGGGGGAGATATAGCAAACCTTAGATAGAGATATATAGTGGAGAGAGATAAGCTACCAACCAATCAGCTACTTACTGTCATTTTTCAAGCATAGGGGAACATGTACAAAGCCCAGGCAGGGCCAGTTCTACACCTTGTGGCGCCCAGTGCAAAAGTTTCCACTGGTGCCCCCCGCCAACGGGAAAGCAGTTAGTGCGCGCCAGAGGCGTGCGGCAAAAAATAGGCGCGTGGATTCATAGGGAAGGGGCGTGGCAACAGTTATGCCCCCAGATTTGCCCCAAGTAGTTGTGCCCCCCAGTTGATTTGCCCCCCAGTAGCTGTACGCCTGTAGCCATGCCCTCAGTAGCTATGCCCCCAGTAGTTGTGCCCTGTTGCTGTGCCCCCTATTGCTTTGCCCCCAGTAGTTGTGCCCTCTGTTGCTGTGCCCCCAGTAGATTTGCCCCAGTAGTTGTGCCCACAGAAGATTTGCCCCAGTAGTTGTGCCCCCTGTCGCTGTGCCCCCAGTAGTTGTGCCCCCTGTCGCTGTGCCCCCAGTAGTTGTGCCCTCTGCTGCTGTACCCACAGTAGTTGTGCCCTCTGCTGCTGTGCTCCCAAGTAGTTGTGCCCCCGTCGCTGTCAAACACATACAAATAACAAAAACAATACTTACCACTGCCCCGCTCCTGCTTCCCGACCGCTGCTGCTGCTGCTCCGTCTGGCCGCGGCGGCTCCTCTCTATGGGAGAGACGTCATGACGTCTCTCCCATAGCAGCGCCGCACAGACACTAGAAGTCAATAATGACCTCTAGTGTCTGTCACTGGAGCCGGCTGCAGCGGACGCCCACACAGCCCACGGCGTCTACTGCAGCTGGGAAGCGGGGTGCGGGTAGGCGGCGGTGCCTGCAGGGTGACTGCGGCCGCAGCGCCCCGGGCGCAGGCACTGCTTGCCCGCACCAAGAACCGCTCCTGAGCCTAGGAGAGAGATGGGGGAGATAAAGTATCAGCTAACCAACTCCTAAGTGCCATGTTGCAGGTTGTGTTGGGAAAATGTCAGTTAGGAGCTGGTTGGTTGGTAGTTTAGCTCTCTCCACTTTATCTGTTTCCAATGCTTAGTACATACGCACCACAGCCTGTAACGGCATGCATTTAGCATCCCAATGAACGGGATAACGGTGGTCATGTAACCGACGTCGGAATCTCAACACCACACGACATCCCGAAGGTAAGTATCGGGGCAATTGTTAGGGTTAGGGCCCGGGGGTGGGGCAGGGTTAGGGTTAGGCCCTAGGGGGGTTAGGGTAGGGGGGGTAAAAACTTCCTCTGACGTCTGGATCTTCAATGTTGGGATGCCGCCGTCATCCTGAGCAGGGGTATTTCATACTGATCCCCCTGTAACGCATAGTTGCCGACTTTTGGGCTGCTCTCTCGGGGAGAGAGCAGCCAGTCGGCTCAGCAGGGGGGCGGGCAGTGAGCTGATGTGAGGAGGGGGCGGGCCGGAGGCGGCACGGGGGCGGGGCGGAGGCGGGCCAGAGGAGGGACGGGGGCATGGCTGCTGGATCGCGTCATGCAAGCCACGCCCCCCACTGTGTAATGCCGCAATTACCGGCATTATACAGTGGGGGGCGTGGCTTGCATGATGCGATTCAACAAGAATCGCGTCATCGCCTGCCCGGACCGCCCACTTCACTCGCTAAGTGGGCAGCCGGGCAGGGGGGGACCCCTGTAATCGGGAGACTTGCCTGCTCTTCCGGGGGGCCGGGAGGGTCACCCGATTTTTGGGAGCCTCCCGGCCATTCCGGGAGGGTAGGCAAGTATACTGTAATGTGTATGCCACATTGCCATGCCAGGGAAGCAAATACATTTATACAATTTTTCTGTGCAGGGTAAATACTGGCTGCTTTTGCATGTAGCCCACAAAAATATTACACAGTTTTATTTTTACACTGCAATTTAGATTTCAGTTTGGACACACCACACCCAAATCTAACTCTCTCTGCACATGTTACATCTGCCCCCACCTGCAGTGCAGTATGGTTCTGCCCAGTTGCTTGCTTTTTTTTTGCTTTACTTACACACAAGAATCAGGCCCTTATCCTCTCTCCACTTTATCTCTCTCCAAGGTTTGATACACATCTACCCCCCAACCTGAAGTTTAAGACCATAATTAAGGGTCAGAAATAATAGTAAGACAACTTCTACTGTGGTTGTGGAACTGCAAATCCCAGCTTTCCCTGTCAGCGTGGTATTGCTGGGACTTCTAGTCCCACAACAGCCGCGTGGAACGCTGCGCTTACCAGGAGTGCCGAGGAGGTCTTTGGCAGGCCTGGCGTCTCCCTGTGCACACTCTCTGTCAATATCTTGCTTTGAATTTTTTATTGAATACTCCTGGCCGGCAAAATGAAATTTACAAGTCCTGGTAATTTGTCAGAAGGGAGGAAAATGACATTTTTTTGCTGTTGCTGTAACGAGCGAGTCGAGAGGTCAGGGGGATGAAGGATTCGCACATTGATCCAGAGGTACTGCACCTTTATCTGCATGGCCCTGTCTCATTCTCTCACTGAATTATAACGAGGAGATGGCTAATGAGATGTCGCACACGTGCCATAGCGGGGAATCTATACAGAGAAGAGGAGGAGGGGAGACAGTCAGGAGGACAATGAAGGTTCTGGATGAAAGGGGCTCAGTACTTGCAAATCCTTTTTTCTTTTTTAAGAATACTGTCTGCCTTATAAAACCCACTCTGGGTAACACAATGCGCGAGGGGTGTGGTTCATTAGGTCGACATGAGTTTTTTTTACTTTTTTTTGTGTTTTTTTTCTTCGAAAAAGTGACGGGGAACCCAAATTAGTGCACCGTGTCCCCTCGCTTTGCTCGCCATGCTTTGGGCAAGGTGCCTCGCTCTGCTACCATTGCGCCCGGCACAGGTTACCGTCCCCAATTGTAGTCCACGTGGGCCGTTAAGTATGAACAAGGTAAAAAAATGAAAAAATTGTGAAAAAAACTCATGTCAACCCTTTTTCCATGTCGACCTAGTACGTCGACCTAATGAACACGTCGACCTAGCGATCACGTCGACCTAATGCAGGGAAACCAAACATGGTTGACCCAATGTATGTCGACTCATGTCGACCTAATTACCGCCATCCATACACAAGAGCCGTGTGACACTATTGTATTGTTACGAAGTGCAAATAGGGTGTTGTTTTCAGGGTAAGACGCCCACTAGATGCCTCCGAAGATGTGACTGTAGTAGGCTTATACGAGATAACTATTAACCACTATCAATGGATTATCGTTGTAGGGGCGCCTCCAGCATTGTCACTAGAAATTAGGGTCAATCTCGTATCTCCGCCTCGTTCTGCACTTGGCCACAAAATTTCCCCAACTTTTTCTCTTTGGCCTTCAGCCCTGGTAGTGCCTCCCCCAACCCCACCGCGCCACAGAATGAATTGACAGTCATTCAATGTCCCCAGCTACAATGGCGGACCACATCCTGCCGCTCAGTTTTCCCGTCGAGCATCCGAAACGCTCTCATTGTTCCGCCAGGAGGGATTAAACAGCGCAAAGCGTTTCCTGTGCATAGTCTACATTACAAAGTTTGAAAATGTGACATTGCAGAGGGATAAGTGTTAGGTTCCTCCACGTTACTGTAGCGTAGGATTATAGAGAGTGGAGCCTGCGGAGTGGGGAGATAATCATTTAGACAGTAATAAATACGTCCCGGCGCTATGCTGTCACACATCGCAGGCGCGGGATGACTCATAAACCGGCAAAGCATTACTGGGAGGTTTATGAGGTCATCGCACTCTGGTGGCGTTTAGGAAAAATCTCATAAACATACACTTGCCTATTCATTAATTTCTATAATTAGAAGTACAGGCCTTCCATACACTGCCTTCCTAGGGAGCTGTAAAGCAAGATTTCTAGAGCAAAACTGATTTAGTCTGGTCTGTTAATGTCCTTTGTGCAAGGATCTTGGAAGACAAACTGCGAGAGCGGAGCACAGACTATTTTAAAGCGTTACGTAAAACACTGCGATCATTCAAAACACGCGCCTCAATGTTTAGCTTCACGCGTGGCTGTGATCTAGGCGCGACAGAAGCAGACGTACCTGAAACACACCTGGTTTATACCCCTTTTCCACCTAAAACCCACGTTGGAGCCGGGTAACTGGTTAGGGGATTCAATTAGTGGCGCAGCGGCTTGAAACCCCCGTTCGCACTGCAGGTTGGACCTGGGTTATTGTTAGGGCGTTCCTCTGCCGGTGGTTGGAGATGATATCATCTCCAAGGCCGATGAGCCGGATCTCCATAGGGTTTTAACAGGACAAAGGTCCGATATCCCGGGTCACCCGTTTACAACGCACCCTTACCTTGCCCGGGTAGAATTTCTGTGTAACCGGACCCGGTTTACTTATCCATTGAGCCGCGACCTGGGTTGATTCGTCACATCCGTGATGTCACTGAACTTACAGTACCACCCTGAAAGGTGGTATTATCATAGGTACTGATCCTCCAGCCAGAAAATGCTGCCTAAATTACGTGTATGCGACTGATCACCTACAAAGTTAATTAATACCTCGCCTGCTACTTTAGGGGGACATTTACTAAGCAGTGATAAGCGTGGAGACCCATGGCAACCAATCAGCTTCTCTGTATAGGTTTAAAGTGTGCAAATTATAGATGTTACTTCAATGCTGATTGGTTGCCATGGGCAACTTCTCCACTGGCTCACTTCTCCGCTCTTTTCACTGCTTAGTACATACCCCCTGTCTGGTACCAGTGTTTGTACACAGCATATACATTAAGATAAGATTGATTGCAACAAAACCATTACCTGTGTGGAGTTTGTATGTTCTCCCAATGTATGTATACATGTATTTATTTATTGTTGTGCTAGTTTCCTCCCACAATCCAACCATATACTGGCTGGTAAATTGGCTGCTCGAGAATACAGCCCTAGCCTGTGTCTGTGACAGTAAAAATTAGAGTGTAAGCTCTGCTGGGTCAGAGTTTGATTTGAATGAGCACACATTCTGCAACTGTACAGCGCTGTTGAACATTGTGATGCTACATATATCAACGTAAGATAAATTATAATGCAACTTTATGCTCATGTTATTCCCCTTATGTATTCTATAACTACTTCCCGCACCTAGGGGGAAATGTATCAAGCCTCGGAGAGAGATACTGGGGAGAAGTTGCCATAGCAACCATAAACATTGAACATGAATATTTTGGATAGCTTCTGTTTGGGGGGAGGGGGAGCATCAGTCACTATGTAATAATGACAGCTTGGTGAGTTAGGGAAGAGTAACTTTAAGCTGCATTTACAGTTAGTTTGTCATTCTATTATTGCAGTCTCCTTGGTAACACGAACTGCGAGATCAGCCGTATCATTTGCCGACACCACTACGGATTCTTCTGCTGGCTTATAGCGGTAAACATTTAACCCTATCAGGGTCTTGGCATTCTTAAGTGTCAGCCATTTGTCTGAATGCATCAACATTGTTTCAACAAAGGAAACAATTAAATACACTTTAACATTTGTGATCTTTCCAGTTGTACTGTAGAGAGACACAAGAGGTGTGTGGGAAGGAGAGCAACCGAAAAGTCAGACTACTCTTCCCAAGTTGATCTGATATGTAATCAATTCGTAAGTACAGTGCACAACTGAGGGTCCTATGGATTGCAGTATAACTGCACTTATTGTGGGGTGCACTTATTGCGGGGTGCACTTATTGTGGGGTGTACTTATTGCGGGGTGCACTTATTGTGGGGTGTACTTATTGTGGGGGGCACTTATTGCGGGGTGTACTTATTGTGCGGTGCACTTATTGCGGGGTGTACTTATGGCGGGGTGCACATATTGCGGGGTGTACTTATTGTGGGGTGTACTTCTTGCGGGGTGTACTTATTGTGGGGTGCACTTATTGTGGGGTGTATTTATTGTGCAGTGCACTTATTGCGGGGTGTACTTATTGCGGGGTGTACTTATTGCGGGGTGTACTTATTGTGGGGTGCACTTATTGCGGGGTGTACTTATTGTGCGGTGCACTTATTGCGGGGTGTACTTATGGCGGGGTGCACATATTGCGGGGTGTACTTATTGTGGGGTGTACTTTTTGTGGGGTGCACTTATTGTGGGGTGCACTTATTGCGGGGTGTACTTATTGTGGGGTGCACTTATTGTGGGGTGCACTTATTGCGGGTTGTACTTAATGTGGGGTGCACTTATTGTGGGGTGTACTTATTGTGGGGTGCACTTATTGCGGGGTGTACTTATTGCGGGGTGTACTTATTGTGGGGTACACGTATTGCGGGGTGTACTTATTGCGGGGTGTACTTATTGTGGGGTACACTTATTGCAGGGTGTACTTATTGCGGGGTGTAGTTATTGTGGGGTGTACTTATTGTGGGGTGTACTTATTGCGAGGTGTAGTTATTGTGGAGTGTACTTATTGTGGAGTGTACTTATTGTGGGGTGTACTTATTGTGGGGTGCACTTATTGCGGGGTGTAGTTATTGTGGAGTGTACTTATTGTAGGGTGCACTTATTGCGGGGTGTAGTTATTGTGGAGTGCACTTATTGCGGGGTGTACTTATTGCGGGGTGTACTTATTGTGGGGTGCACTTATTGTGGGGTGTACTTATTGCGGGGTGTACTTATTGCGGGGTGTACTTATTGCGGGGTGTACTTATTGTGGGGTGCACTTATTGTGGGGTGTACTTATTGTGGGGTGCACTTATTGCGGGGTGTACTTATTGCGGGGTGTACTTATTGCGGGGTGTACTTATTGTGGGGTGTACTTATTGCGGGGTGCACTTATTGCGGGGTGTACTTATTGTGGGGTGCACTTATTGCGGGGTGTAGTTATTGTGGAGTGTACTTATTGCGGGGTGTAGTTATTGTGGAGTGCACTTATTGCGGGGTGTAGTTATTGTGGAGTGTACTTATTGCGGGGTGTACTTATTGTGGGGTGCACTTATTGCGGGGTGCACTTATTGTGGGGTGTACTTATTGTGGGGTGCACTTATTGTGGCGTGAATGGCGATCCCCCTCAATATCAGATGGTGATGTACATGCTTACTCCGTAATGTTAGCTGTCAGCGCATTCTCTTATACAGCAGGACTCCTATAATACAATGTCCGCACCCTGTGTACACACAGTGGCTGCCTGATATCTGTATCTCTAGGTCACTAGTAGAGTGATTCCAGCAGCGTGTTCACTGCATTGTAATCCTCCTGTACTCCACTTTCTTGGCACCAACCCAGAGGCATTTCTGCCTGAGTTCTCCTTAAGTTAATTAAAACTTTTAAGGTCAGAGGCCAAGTATACTTTAATTGCTCTGCCTAGGAAGCCATTTCAGTTGTGTCTTGTAATACTCATTAAAGCACATTTGTAATATGCTATGAATTAATGGAAAGACAATCAGCCCAGATTACTTCTAGAAAGCCGAGTGCCTCAGTTGTGGGCGCAGAAGTGATATTCACCTCCGCCGTATATCGGCGCACCCCCATCATCGCGCGGAGGGCTGGGAGAACCAGCAACATAAGGCGGCTGGAACAGTCATATATTTATTTGCGCCAATGGGTGGTTTTGTCCAGTTAACGAATTCTGCGTGAGCCCCAAGATAAAGTGGAGAGAGAGATAAAGTACCAGTCAATTACCTCATAACTGTCAAACACATCCTGTAACATGGCAGTTGGGAGCTGATTGGTTGGTGCTTTATCTCTCTCTCCACTTTCTCTCTCTCCAAGACTTGACACATCTCCCCCATAGGGAGCAAAGTTTGGCAGATACTTGACTAACAGATACATTGCATTTGCTTATTCTAGAAGTGAAACAACAGGTTGAATGGTGGGGAAATGAACCGGAGCTTGGCTCGCACATTACGGCGTGCATCAGTCAGCAACACGCATTTGAGGCAACCATAATATCACTAAGAACCGGTGATAAACCTGTGAGGTACTCCGCCATGACCACTAAGCAGGTGACATGTTTTCCTGGCCGTCATCTTGGGGCTTATCCTCCCACAAAATGGCTGCCCGCGCACTGTGAAAGTCTCGGGAGCCTTGTAAGGATGTAGCCTCTTTCAGTCAATGTGATATTGCGGCCTCTTCATTAAGTTCTGAGGGCGCAATTATTTTAAGCAACCGGAAAAAAATAATTATTCTATCTCGGCAGTTTCTCCTATTTATAGAATAGCGCCTTGACCACGCCAACTGCGCAGCAGGCAAAACCGATGCTGTCTGATAAGTGCAGTCAATTAGCTTTAATCCGTGCACTGCGAGTTAGACTACAGGAGACGGCTATCTTACTGTATCTACCATGAGCAGCGTGCTACCAAATAAGGTCAGGGACAAACATTGGGCCTAATTCAGACCGGATCACTGTTGTGCGATTTCGTCCAGCGGGCGATTATCGAACAACTGCGCATGCGTATGCACCGCAATGCGCAGGTAAGAGCCCAAACAGCGACAGAATGGTGCAAAAATTCTGATCGCTAGACATACGCAAAGTAATTGACAGGAAGAGGACGTCTGGGGGTGGTAACTGACCATTTATTGGGAGTGTCCGGAAATGCGCAGGCGTTCCCAAGCGTTTTCAGGGCGGATGTGTGACGTCAGCTCCGGCCCCGATCAGCCTGTTTGTGACGCACTGTAGGTGTAAGTCCTGGGCTGCGCACACACTGCACAGACTGGAAAAACCATTCCATGGTGAGTGAGTTGCGAACAGTTTTGCAGCAGTCCGCTGTCTGGCAAGGTTTTCGCATGGCGCATGCATGCATTCGCACACTTGCATGGGGCGGGTTTTCACTCTCAATGCATGGCGGCTGTCTGATCGCAGACCTCTGGAAAAACACAGAGGAGCGATCGGGTCTGAATTATGGGTGTGGTTCATCAAATCGACAGTGTCTAGGTCGACAATGTTTAGGTCGACCACTATAGGTCGACAGTCACTAGGTCAACATGGATGGAAGGTCGACAGGGTTTCTAGGTCGACATGTGCTAGGTCGACAGGTCTAAAGGTCGACATGAGGATTTTTTATATTTTTTTGGTGTCGTTTTCTTCGTAGAGTGACCGGGATCCCAAATTAGTGCACCGCGTCCCCTCGCATGGCTCGCTTCGCTCGCCATGCTTCGGGCATGGTGCCTTCGCTCCGCTACCGCTTCGCTTGGCACACTTTACCGTTCCAATCGTAGTCCACGTGGATCGTTAAGTATGAAAAAATTCAAAAAAAGAAAAAAAATGTGAAAAACTCATGTCGACCTTTAGACCCGTCGACCTAGCACATGTCGACCTAGAAACCCTGTAGACCTTCCATCCATGTCGACCTAGTGACTGTCGACCTATAGTGGTCGACCTAAACATTGTCGACCTAGACACTGTCGATCTTCAGACCGGATCCCCTGAATTATGCCCATTATTTTATAATAATATCGCCGGCACATCTTATTGACTTATCTTATGAGTAGATGCCCCACAAGTTAGTTGCCCCGGGGCCCTCACAATCCTTGACCCGGCCCTGGTCTCAGCATACGGTGACCCTCTCCTATTTACAGTACTACACCAGGGGCAATTAGAATAAAGAGCGGTAGAGCACAAACGGATACCCCCTTTAGCTGCTTTAGGGGTCCTGGCAACTTTGACCGTAGCTACAGTATTTGGATTAATCAAAGAGACTAAAATGAGTTTGGTACATCAGATCAGCAACACTCTAGGGTCAGACGGTAGGAATGACCTTCACGATATCAGTTTACGGGGCGTCCTTTCTTGTTTGTGGCGTCCAGTAACCGTCGGGCAGAATAGTAACGGGGGGGGGGGGGGATTATTTCAGGCCACGGCAGTGGAGTGTAACAGGGGCCTTTGCTGACCCCTAGCAGTTATGTCCCATCTCCTTGCCTCAGGAACAGGAACCTGTGAAGTCTCAGACCATTAAGTTCCTGTGTTGTTTTCCAGCAGTTGTTTTTTATACGCTCGGTGCCAACACTGAGACTTGAGACAGTGACTCCAGGCAATGCACAGAAGCATTTTTTTAATGTGGTGCTCTTAATAAATACAGACAGAATAAGAGGCCGACAGATGTGGGTTGTTTAAGGCGACTTCTGTGAAATGACGAGACTCTGGCGCTGCCCTCTATGCCATCATCCACACACCCCGGGGCCTCAGCGCACTCTCCTGTCCCTCTTAACCCTCAATTGTACCTTATGCTGCAATATACACAGAGCTTTATCCACAACATAACCCATCACGGTTACACGGGGACACAGGAGGCGTACCGGGACTCAAGGGTTAACTCTTTTCACTCCTTAACTTGCCAACATTAGCAACTCTGTAGCCTAGAAAATCACAATTGCATTTGCGTAAAAAGATGAATTAGGCCCATAATACAGGTAAATGGCTATCTCACAAGTACATAGGTTAGAAATAACTTACATATAAATGTATTTTTGCATCAGAAGGTAATAAAAATGAATTAAAATAACTTGCAAATGACATTGTGATCAGATATGCCGCTTGTGTGAGAAGACGCTGCAAGGCCATTGGAAACAGGACGCTGGAGCCATCGTAACTGCGTGCGGGATCGCAGTCGCAAGCCAGAATGGTCGCGACGCGCCTGCGTTTGTCGACACTCCCCATTACCTTCTTCAAACTCCCTGCTACATGCGCAGAACAGCTGCTAAACAGACGCAGAGGCAACCCCCCCCCCCCCCCAATCATCGACTCCGACTCCATATCAGGCCCACAATGCAGGATACATGTATTTTGTTATATGCAACAGATTGGCTGGCACAGTAACTAAACATTTGCACAAGAAGAGAGAGACTTTCAATGTATCCAGCGTAGTGCACCTTGGGGAGGAAGTGTTCTGCATTTCACATTGCAGCCGTAACAAGGCCAAACAACACAGCTCAATAGGATTCCAGACCTAATTAGTACTTAATGATCTGGAGAGGCAGGGGTGTCCATCAGCCATTCTTCAGCCTCCTCTCCTTCACCGCTTCTTAATTAACCTTTAAGGAGGTGGCGATAGGTTTCCAAAGATAGTTTATTGATTCTCTTTCCTTTTATTTTGCACCCCCCTGACGCACCTGGAGATGCGGGCGATACAGGACAGAGTTGCCCCTGTTGCTTCTACTGAATGGCGCCACCAATCAATGCGTCTTAATGAGATACGACTCGAAAGATCGCTAATTCATGGCAGATTGGAAAAGGTCATCGGTATCTCTCATCTGTGTTAGATTAACATGCCTGAATACAGGCAAGGTCTAAAAGTTTCGTGAACCGGTCAGTTGGAAAGGCGAGGCGCCGCCCCTGTTAATCCTTCGTTTTCCCATTTATTACTTTCAGTTATTTGAATCTAAAGGGGGGACATGTATTAAGCAGTGATAAAAGTGGAGAAGTGAGCCAGTGGAGGAGTTGCCCATGGCAACCAATCAGGTGGAGCGATTCTGATACGGGCGGCTCTCTGATGTTGTGCTTATGCCAATGTGGATACCGTATCAAGTTTTGCACCCAGCACGGGGCAGGGGTAACTGCCAATAACAACTGCTGCGTTTGCAGATGGATCGGCCTGGGCGCTGCATAGACAATGGGGATCGGAATCCTGACGTAGACTAGCCTTTGCATATTGCAGCGCGGAACAGGGCAGGAGTGCGCCCTGGGCTGCCCCTGTCCCTTAAACCCGTGATGTTATGCTAAGGGGGCGGAACCACCGTCTCTGGTAAGTAGGGCACTGCCTAAGGTTTCCTAAGGTAGTAATTGCCATCGGTGGCTCTAGCGTTGAGTTTTTACCCAACTGCAGAAGCCAATTGATGGGTTAGCCATCGATGGTTAGGTACTGCGCATGCGCTAACCGTGACCATTGGACCAAAATTTCCTAAAAGTCAGGTGCCGCTGTAGATGGTGCTGCATCGGTGCCATTGCCTTCGGCCATAGACCATTGATGGCTGCAGAATCATCGATGGTTGTTGGTCGTTGGCCATACCTATCCGAAGGACACTTATGGAAGCTCTACAGGCTGCAGGGTGCCCTGCAAGCCACATACAGGTGCCATGGGCCAGCGATGGTTTCGCCCCAAGGGCGCTGCTGCCCCCTAGCTACGGCCCTGGCGTACTGACCGTAATGTGTATGCAGATCCGAATGTATTACTTGCCGCTCAGAATCAAACCCTTTGTGTCTGAAGAACCATTACAAATCTCGCTCCACCAGCCATTGTATTTTTCAATGCCACCTGCAAGGATTCTGCTGGATGACAATATTATTGTCTTTATTATCTGCTGCGGACATTGTATATTGTTACTGTACTATTGTCTTGTATCTGTCAAGATAGCGCTTTTCTTATTTGATGTTCTACTGGTGCCATTGTCCATTGTTATTGCGCTATAGTGAAGTATACGCTGTATTACATGTGACGCTTCAATAAGAAACATGTTTTTAAAAAAAAAGTAAAACAGTATTTTTTGTTTAAAATAGAAAACTAATAGTACTGTATATATTTTTATTATATATGTATTTCTGTATCGTATGCCGCACTTGATATGTTGATGTCTGTGGGAGAGCTTTAGTCGCAGGCTTAACCGCTTCATGGTGCAAATTGTTTTCATAACTTTTGGTGTGAGGCACTAGGACGAGGTACGAGGCACGGCAGAATAAGCTGCCTCAGCTGTGTGTGCAGACAGTTACAATGCATAATAAACCCTCTGGATTATTCTCTATTAACCAATTACCGTACAGCCAGGGAGGCTGCTGTACAAGGAGAACAATTACAGAGGAGAAGCTACGCGTATTCTTACATCCGATGCTTATAAAATGCACAATGGTCGCAGTGTTCCATGTACGGGTGTTTCACTGAACGATTTGTCTTAGAATCTTTTATTTATGGGTTTTAAACTTTTTTTTACTCTCCAAAACGGTATTATTTTGCCTTTACCTGAATGTCAAGACCCCTCATTTTGCTCATGAAATCTTCCCGATGCTCGGTGCCTGTTGACATATATCCATGAAAGGTCATCCCGCATTCAAATCACTGACTTGGATCAATAAATAAGCTGCCCTGTTACAGCAGTGTGCGCTGCCACAATCTTTTATTTACCGCCCTTACAAGTTTGCTGTACATCTCTCACTTCAAACACAGACAAACGCCGCAAATCCATATTCCTTCCTCTCAGCTCATTATCGAGCAGTTTACAGAACATCATGGCACGATTGCAGAACTGCCTCCAGTAGGTATAAATTCCTATTTATCTCTTCCCCATCTATCAAAAGATGATTCTTAGTTGCGGTGTTAATTTACAGGTACAGGGGGGATTCTGGAGAGTCTACCCCGACACATACACGCTACCCTCCCGGAATAATGTCCTATAGGCTCCAAAATATCAGTGAGTTCTTCCAGAATAATGTCCTATAGGCTCCCAAATATCAGTGAGTTCTTCCAGAATAATGTCCTATAGGCTCCCAAATATCAGTGAGTTCTTCCAGACCTCGTGGAGAGTAGCCCACCCTCCCGTATCCTGCCCACTTCACTGGGTATAGTGTTGACGCGTTTCGCAGCAAATTGCATTATTATTGTCATGCCCCTTCCCCCTCTCAATTAAACTGCGGATGGGGGTGTAGCGATTTGCAGCAAATTGTAACATTATTGCACCCCCCTGCACTGTGTGATGTCACTGAGGATGCGGGCATTCTGACGCATTTTGCAGCATATTGCATTACCCCCTACTGCGTGAAGTCACTGGGGATTGGGGCATGCTATGAAATGAATTGCAACATTATTGCATCGCGCCCAACTGCATGATGCAACTGGGAATGCGGGCGTGATGGACCAATTTGCTGCAAATTGCATCTTTATAGCCTCACCGCCCTCTGTGTGATTCGCAGCAAATTGCTTAGTCCCACTGGCGACACCCCTCCCTACCACTGCGCACCTACGAACGGTCTGAGTGCCACGATTTTGCAACACTTTGCCTTGCCTAGGCTGGTAGGACATGCTAAAACTTCTAGCTCCACATCAGCCAAAGAAAAGCACATTGCGTTGCACTGCTGAGTTACTCAACACCTCTCCCCAGAGCCCCCTAGTGGCCGTGTGCCGTCGCTGCAGCTGCCACAGTGGTTGTTATTCCCCAATGTTGAGCTCAGCCAAACCACTTGCAGAGACAAAACTGCCACTCCTGGCGCTAGATGCAACGCATCGCTTCCCCCCCTTAGGAAACCTGCATTAGATTTCCCTTTAGCTTGAAACCAAAATTCAAAGTAATTATAGCTTCTGCGCCAGTCTGCCCGGGTGCTGCTCATTCCTAGCGCCCAGAGGACATGGTCACCCGGGGCACTTTGCAGATGTATCCAGGCCAGTCTTCTGACAGTAATACATGCACTTCGCATCTGGAACAAAGGGAGAGACATAAACCGCCGCCTTTATACTGCCGGTGTAACAAAGCTGCCCAGTAACAGATGGGAACGGTATTAGCTCGGTTATGCCTTTGTCCCTTTGTGTAAACATTAATTTTAGGCTTAACTGTCTGCTTCATCAGAATGACTTTGGAGAGAGGAAAAAAATAAATCTGCAGCACTTCATGTTTGGGTGCCGGTCACATGACCCTTTTTTGGGGAGGGGGAGAAGGACACTTCTGGCTGCCAGGCAACACGATGGTCCCGGTTTCAGACATACTTTCATCTAAAGAGTAATCCTGCTAATTACGGAAGCAGCGATCCCCCCCCCCCCCCCCCCCCCCCTTGTTTCTCCTTCTCACCAGCTATTACTATATTTAATTAATGTGTCGTTGTGTGAACTTTAACTATAGAAGCAAAGACTGGAGAGGAATCGAGAGGGGGGGGGGGGCGAGAGAAGGGGGGGGTTGAAGTGAGAGAGAGTGAGAGAAAGAAAGAGAAAAAGAGGGAGATAGAGAGAGAAAGATGAAGGGAGAGAAGAAGAGAAGGAGCAGGATGGAAATGGGGGGGGGGGGGGGATGGGGAGATAGAGATCCAGGAAGATGGAGAGAGAGCAGTGATCTGCATTTAATGAGAAATTAAGCAGGATTGGCCCATTTGCTGGGCAGCAGAGATGTTGGCCCATAGGGATTATTCTTTGTCTTTTCCATCTCGGCCACCTGCAAAGGTTCTTAAACTGCAAGACCCACGAGCTGCCCCTTCCCCAAAATGTTCAGCACTTTATTTGCTCATTCAGTCTTATTCACCTGTACTGTAGTTCTTTAATTACTATTCTGCAGTGGAAAGAGAACGCCCTTGTATTCAGTATGTCTGTGGTCTGGATGATTATAATTCAGTATTTCCAGGGTCAAAAACCTGCTGAAAATATTCACGCCTCGCCCGGTCCAGACCACTTCCGCATTCACCAACTAAGTTACTAAGCCCCACCCCTTCCAGACCCCGATAAGCGTGACGTACGCCCACCTCGGATGTGCTATTACTCGGCGGTTAGTTGCTTTATAGAATTCGGCCTCTGATGTAATAGAGATTAATGATGCCTTCCTGTACCTGCGGCCAGCTGCAGCTAGTGCTACTGAAATGGAATACGTGTCAAGCGGATGAAAAACCACCCAGGTGTACCCACCCCGAGGCTGCGTTCTCTCATAAATCTCTATAGCACAGAGCTAGAACGCCATGTCACAGAGCGCCGTGCTCCTGAATGGCGCTGCTGCCTTAACGAGGCTATAGATAGTATACGTGGTATTGGCTGGGGGAGACTGTTCAACAAGTACGTCTACTGTAGCCCTACAATGCTTGTTGTTACCACCTCGGGATGGCGAGAACGGAGATAAAATAGATATAAATGCTTTGTTCTTTGAGAAACAAAATAGTTTTTTTTAAGATGTACAGTATTTCTTTTATATTTTTTTATCTATTTTTTTTTTTTACATTGTTATTATTATTTATTAGAGGAATAGGATTTTTTTGGCTCATGCACATGGTATATCGGTAGAGACTGGCTTGGCAAGCGGCACGTTACGTTAACCCTCACGGTGCTGGGCCCATACGGCAGGCTAGTGGCCCTTCAGCTTTCTATGAACATAAAACATGAAGTTATTTCTCTAAGTTGGTAAGTTAACCACTAGGAGGGGCTGAGAGGGGAGGCGGCAAAGTGCGAGCGACATCTTGCAGATTTGAGTTGGGTCCTATTTATGAGTTACTGTAAATGGTCGCTATGCACATACCCCGCCGCCAGTATCGTCATGGAGCGGATAGAATAATCTCCCGCTTCACTGGTGCAGTCTCCACCTTTTATGCAAATTTGTACAATGGAACTTTGTGGACTGCACCCGGCACCCATTATAGATACACTGTGGGCCCATGTGGACCGCACCCGGCACCCATTATAGATACACTGTGGGCCCATGTGGACCGCACCCGGCACCCATTATAGATACGCTGTGGGTCCATGTGGACCGCACCCGGCACCCATTATAGATACGCTGTGGGTCCATGTGGACCGCACCCTGCACCCATTATAGATACACTGTGGGCCCATGTGGACCGCACCCTGTACCCATTATAGATACACTGTGGGCCCATGTGGACCGCACCCGGCACCCATTATAGATACACTGTGGGCCCATGTGGACCGCACCCTGCACCCATTATAGATACACCGTGGGCCCATGTGGACCGCACCCTGCACCCATTATAGATACGCTGTGGGCCCATGGGTTCCGCACCCATTATAGATACACGGTGGGCCCATGTGGACCGCACCCTGCACCCGTTATAGATACGCTGTGGGCCCATGTGGACCGCACCCTGCACCCATTATAGATACACTGTGGGCCCATGTGGACCGCACCCGGCACCCATTATAGATACACTGTGGGCCCATGTGGACCGCACCCTGTACCCATTATAGATACACTGTTGGCCCATGTGGACCGCACCCTGCACCCATTATAAATACACTGTGGGCCCATGTGGACCGCACCCTGCACCCATTATAGATACACTGTGGGCCCATGTGGACCGCACCCGGCACCCATTATAGATACACCGTGGGCCCATGTGGACCGCACCCGGCACCCATTATAGATACGCTGTGGGCCCATGTGGACCGCACCCTGCACCCATTATAGATACACTGTGGGCCCATGTGGACCGCACCCTGCACCCATAATAGATACACTATGGACCCATGTGGACCGCACCCTGCACCCATTATAGATACACGGTGGGCCCATGTGGACCGCACCCTGCACCCATTATAGATACACTGTGGACCGCACCCGGCACCCATTATAGATACACGGTGGGCCCATGTGGACCGCACCCTGCACCCATTATAGATACACTGTGGACCCATGTGGACTGCACCCTGCACCCATTATAGATACACTGTGGACCCATGTGGACCGCACCCTGCACCCATTATAGATACACTGTGGGTCCATGTGGACCGCACCCTGCACCCATTATAGATACGCTGTGGGCCCATGTGGACCGCACCCGGCACCCATTATAGATACACTGTGGGCCCATGTGGACCGCACCCGGCACCCATTATAGATACACTGTGGGCCCATGTGGACTGCACCCTGCACCCATTATAGATACACTGTGGGCCCATGTGGACTGCACCCTGCACCCATTATAGATACACTGTGTGCCCATGTGGACCGCACCCTGCACCCATTATAGATACGCTGTGTGCCCATGTGGACCGCACCCGGCACCCATTATAGATACACTGTGGGCCCATGTGGACTGCACCCGGCACCCATTATAGATACACTGTGGACCCATGTGGATCGCACCCGGCACCCATTATAGATACACTGTGGGCCCATGTGGACTGCACCCGGCACCCATTATAGATACACTGTGGACCCATGTGGACCGCACCCTGCACCCGTTATAGATACACTGTGAGCCCATGTGGACCGCACCCGGCACCCATTATAGATACACTGTGGGCCCATGTGGACTGCACCCTGCACCCATTATAGATACACTGTGGGCCCATGTGGACCGCACCCTGCACCCATTATAGATACACTGTGTGCCCATGTGGACCGCACCCTGCACCCATTATAGATACACTGTGGGCCCATGTGGACTGCACCGGCACCCATTATAGATACACTGTGGGCCCATGTGGACCGCACCCTGCACCCATTATAGATACGCTGTGGGCCCATGTGGACCGCACCCTGCACCCATTATAGATACACTGTGGGCCCATGTGGACTGCACCCGGCACCCATTATAGATACACTGTGGACCCATGTGGATCGCACCCGGCACCCATTATAGATACACTGTGGGCCCATGTGGACTGCACCCGGCACCCATTATAGATACACTGTGGACCCATGTGGATCGCACCCGGCACCCATTATAGATACACTGTGGGCCCATGTGGACTGCACCCGGCACCCATTATAGATACACTGTGGACCCATGTGGACCGCACCCTGCACCCGTTATAGATACACTGTGGGCCCATGTGGACCGCACCCGGCACCCATTATAGATACACTGTGGGCCCATGTGGACTGCACCCTGCACCCATTATAGATACACTGTGGGCCCATGTGGACCGCACCCTGCACCCATTATAGATACACTGTGTGCCCATGTGGACCGCACCCTGCACCCATTATAGATACACTGTGGGCCCATGTGGACTGCACCCGGCACCCATTATAGATACACTGTGGGCCCATGTGGACCGCACCCTGCACCCATTATAGATACGCTGTGGGCCCATGTGGACCGCACCCTGCACCCATTATAGATACGCTGTGGGCCCATGTGGACCGCACCCTGCACCCATTATAGATACACTGTGGGCCCATGTGGACTGCACCCGGCACCCATTATAGATACACTGTGGGCCCATGTGGACCGCACCCTGCACCCATTATAGATACACTGTGTGCCCATGTGGACCGCACCCTGCACCCATTATAGATACGCTGTGGGCCCATGTGGACTGCACCCGGCACCCATTATAGATACGCTGTGGGCCCATGTGTGCTTAATAAATGATAGGAAGAATCTGCTCTGTCATCTTTAGAAGGTTTGATACATTTCCCCCAGGGAAGTAGCATGTGGTGAAATCTCCGGCGTATGTGACAGACTCAGCGCCGGGCGGCTAATGGCGAATCTCGCAGGGAATGTTATGTAATGTAACCTCACTACCTGTGTTCTGGAAGCGGCAATTGTGGCGGAATGTGGATTTACAGTAATAGGAAACAGCAATTATTCCGGCCAGGCGGCTTTGGCAGACATCTGTGTCTCCGGGCGGTGTGTGAGGAAGGAATCCGCCTGGATATCTGTCTGTTTTATCTGTACTCCTATAGAAGGGCTCCGGAATCAGCAGAAAGCATCTACAGATGCTGGGGCCAGAGCTTCCGGCTTAAGTCTGATTCCTTTCATACAAACAAGGCGTTTATTAGCAGATACCCATCAGACTTCTCCGATCTGTACATGGGCAGGAG
The DNA here is from genome assembly GCF_028390025.1 of Pseudophryne corroboree. Taxonomy (NCBI): domain Eukaryota; kingdom Metazoa; phylum Chordata; class Amphibia; order Anura; family Myobatrachidae; genus Pseudophryne; species Pseudophryne corroboree. The sequence goes on along the minus strand of NC_086444.1, from coordinate 27,064,214 downwards.
ACGGAACCGCTACGCCCTGCCATGTCTCTACATTATACTCATAGTAACTGCTAAATAAATGTCATTCAGAGGTCCGTAGTTACCCCCTAACATCTACCTTCTTTTTCTGTTTTTTTATTCTTTTTTTATTTGTATTTTTTTTAGACAATGATGTGTTGCAGCAGATAGTGAAGTTGCCCATAGCAACCCATCATTTTATAGACACTGCTAGATAAATGATAGCTGGAAGCCAATTTTGGTTGCTATGGGCTATTCCTCTCTAAGGTTTGATCCATCTCTCCCCTAGGGCAGGGGTGTCTTTAGGGGTCAGGCCGCCCCTAGCAACATTATTGGCTGCTGCCAAACCCCCCTCCCCCCCAAAATCAAGTCTCTACCCCCTTCATTTTAGGGGTCAGTCCGAATACCTCGAGACCACCAAAGCAGCCCCAACACTTACCCCACTACCACTACCAGCCTACAATTGTCCTACTCCCCTCAGTTGCAAAATAAAATGAAGAAAAAAAAAAAAGTTGTACTGAAAAAAGAATTACTTGGCCTCATCAATCTGTTGTGACACCCCCAGCAAGTGCCGCCCCTTGGCACGTGCCTCATGTGCCTCGTGGGAAATCCACCACTGCACTAGGAGCCTCATTATCATTTCTTAGAAACAAGCCATCATTCCTTACTGAGGAATAAAAAGTAATCGCCGTGCGTGGTAGCCATTTGCCCATTGTACCACAAAAACGTGGAGAGAATATGCAATGGAGGTGAGGAGCATGAAGGCTGCTGGGGAGGGTTCACGGGATCCCTCTCCAGGGATATATTGCACTACAGTTGGTGGAACCCTAATGATTCAATGCATTCATACAAGATTACTCCACAGTAATTTTTCACATTGCAGTTTTTTTGTTTGGTTTGTTTCTTAAATCTTTCATCTTACATAATTCGTTTTTGTGCTCACTCGCAGACATTTATCAGTAAGGTATCCAGGGTATTGCAAAAGACAAATTATTAGGCGAAACCGGACACAGGCGCAAAAGAAAAAGAAAATCCCCCTAAAAAGTCAATTTATTTTGGAAACGACTAATTAAAAAAAGACGTCGTTTCACTTCACTAATAACAGCAGTTGGTGCGAAAATTAATTACTTTTTGAGATTTTTATATATTTTTTTAAATTCCTTCTCTTGTCTTCAGCAATAATACAAAAACCATTACACATGAGTTTAAATCTGGGCCTCCGTTAATGGAGGGAAAGCAGAGGACTTGACTAATATGTATTACGTTCCATACTACGGGTTCACAGTCAATAAACATTAGGTTACCTTCATGAAGTGAGAGAATGGATTTATTAAAAAATCTTATCTGGAGGGTTTGAATTTCAATAGGATATGAATTTGCATATTTTAACAATAACCTCCAATCATCCTGTCTGATCTCTGCTCCGCTAGCCATATACATCTCTTTCTCTTGAATAGATTATCATCGGTTTAATAAACCCTTCATAATATGCAGGTATAACAATAGTACTTCACGGCATAAAGAAAGCATTAAAGTTCTTTTCGGGGAAAAAAAGGGCTTTGCTAACTAGTGATTAAGTTCATATCTCCGCACTTTCTTGAGCTGAATACATGATGAAAGAGGTTGTATTCCGCGTTTCGCAATGGCGTATTAGCTTGTTAAGGCGTCGTTTCACATGCAGAATCCTCTCCAGGAGACAATGGATGTTTATAGAGCTCCGGTGAGTATGATGGCCCAGGTAAGGCTTATGAGAGCATTATCCACCGGTGGAGCACAAGGTCCCAGTAATTGCAGCAATTAGTCAGCCGGGACGCACTTCACTTCTATCCAAATCAGTGCTTCAGAGAGCTCCTCATTCCCCAAGCTCATTTGCATATTAAAAGAATATTGAAATTATGCAATTTGAATATTTAAACTGATGGAGGTGTACCTTTTCCTGCCTCTTCTGTGTTGCGTGGCCCAGGGCTGCCGTGTCCTGACCACTGATTACTATTTATTACCTTTTGCTAGCTTTTGACCATCCTGCTTGTTTCCTTATTGCTTGCACGTGGGAATATATTGTGATTGGATTTGTCTTTGTGTCTTCTTGGAATTTGCAACTACTGCCAACAAACACGTGAAGGCAGCCATTTTGCAGCCATTCAGCACCCATAGGCTGAACCAATGGAGGGAAAGCATTCACACTTTCCAGCTTCCATGGAGCGCTGAGAGTTAATGGGTTTGTCCATTTTCCTCTGATGCCTTAGACTTACTGTAGTACTGGTAGCATCAACACTTAATGCTTGTAGGGTGGGAGGGTGAGCATGGCTGGAAACAATTGACATCTAGGGTTGGGAGGTGTGGACGTGGCACCTTATTGAATGATTGTGATATCAGTAACATTGGGTGCTGTATTCATTCATAGGACTGGAAGTGTTTAATTTAACTGGTAAGTAATTGGACAGTTCAGCTAGCTGTCCACCAAGGTCCACAATATCAGTAGTTGGGAGTTCAACTGGCCATCCACCAAGGTCCATGATATCAGTAGTAGGGAGTTCAGCTGGCTGTCCACCAAGGTTCACAATATCACTAGCTTGGAGTTCAGCTAGCCGTCCACCAAGGTCCACAATAACAGTAGTTGGGAGTTCAACTGGCCATCCACAAAGATCCATGATTTCAGTAGTTGGGAGTTCAGCTGGCTGTTCACCAAGGTTCACGATATCACTAGTTGGGAGTTCAGCTAGCCGTCCACCAAGGTCCATGATATCAGTAGTTGGGAGTTCAGCTGGCCATCCACCAAGGTCCATGATATCAGTATTTGGGAGTTCAGCTGGCTGTCCACCAAGGTCCAGGATATCAGTAGTTGGGAGTTCAGCTGGCTGTCCGCCAAGGTCCACGATATCAGTAGTTGGGAGTTTAGCTAGCCGTCCACCAAGGTCCATGATTTCAGTAGTTGAGAGTTCAGATGGCCATCCACAAAGGTCCACGATTTCAGTAGTTGGGGGTTCAGCTGGCTGTCCAACAAGGTCCATGATATCAGTAGTTGGGAGTTCAGCTGGTTGTCCAACAAGGTCCATGATATCAGTAGTTGGGAGTTCTTCTGGCCATCCACAAAGGTCCACGATTTCAGTAGTTGGGGGTTCAGCTGGCTGTCCAACAAGGTCCATGATATCAGTAGTTGGGAGTTCAGCTGGTTGTCCAACAAGGTCCGTGATATCAGTAGTTGGGAGTTCTGCTGGCCATCCACCAAGGTCCATGATATCAGTAGTTGGGAGTTCAGCTGGCTGTCCAACAAGGTCCAAGATATCAGTAGTTGGGAGTTCAGCTAGCCGTCCACCAAGGTCCACGATTTCAGTAGTTGGTGGTTCAGCTGGCTGTCCAACAAGGTCCACAATATCAGTAGTTGGGAGTTCGGCTGGTTGTCCAACAAGGTCCATGATATCAGTAGTTGGGAGTTCAGCTGGCCATCCACCAAGGTCCATGATATCAGAAGTTGGGAGTTCAGCTGGCTGTCCAACAAGGTCCAAGATATCAGTAGTTGGGAGTTCAGCTGGCTGTCCACCAAAGTCAATGATATCAGTAGTTGGGAGTTCAGCTGGCCGTCCACCAAGGTTTATGATATCAGTAGTTGTGAGTTCAGCTGGTCGTCCCCCAAGGTACACGATATAAGTAGTTGGGAGTACAGCTGGCCGTGCCCCCAAGGTCCACGATATCAGTAGTTGGGAGTTCAGCTGGCAAGCTGCCATGGACTGTTGTATCAGTAGTTCGTCAGATCAGCAGACTGCCCACCAAGGTCCGTTATAGCAGTAATTGAACAGTTCATTTTATTCTAATAATAATTTGAGAATGTGTCTACACTATTACCATTTGAGGGAAAGCAGCTTATTTCTCAGCTTTATGACGCATAGTGGTTAGCATTGCTGTATGATGCTGTCTAAATTGGTCTTAATGTGTACACATTTATGTTCCTGGGATAAGCATATTAGATTGTCAGCACTAAGGTCTTGTGCAAATGCTGAAACCTTTACTTGCTGTACAGCGCTGCATATTATGTCAGTGTTATTTTAAAAAGGATAATATTAATGGAACTGCTATCTCCCAGGGAGGCAGTGGCATAACCACGGCGGGGCGAGCAGGGTGTTTTTTCAACATTCCCTGGGCGCCAAAAGCCTTTGTTACGCCTCTGCAGAAAGGTTACAGCAGTGGAACTTCTCCAGCTGTTGCTTGGGAAGCAGCGGAACTACACTCCGATTTGCCGTACAGTATGTACCAGATTGCTCGATCATTTTGAAGATCATTTATTGGGAGTTATTGTCTGATATTGTCTTTTCGAATACTGCTGCGCAATAAGATGAATGAAACGTCCTTACATCATTATATCTTGTAAATATATCCTCTTCGACTGTAGAATACTGTACACAGTGTATATATACAGTATATATTTCCAAATATGCCATGATTTTATGTTTTAGCACTAGTTGTTATAAAAATATATTTTGTCTTCTGTAGAGTTACAATTTATAGCTGGTGTTTTATAGCTGGAAAAAACTGCAAACGCAAACATCAGCTGGATTAATGTCTATTGTGTCTCGTGATGTGTGAACTGGTCCATCCTGAAATAATCTGGTATAACAGGACTGTCACATTCAACAGATGGAAATAAACACTGGAAATAAATTCTAGTCTGCAAAAGGTTCCAGATACAGTACATACATAGCACGCTTATGATAACAGGTTTTTAATCTCAATATGCATTGAATAAATATAATTGACTGAATGGACAGGTAACATTTCCTCTGAAGACCATGTAGGGACCTTTTAGTACAGAGAAGGGCTAATCATAGTCACCTTCAACATACATTCTACATTTTGGGGGTTTCTGAGAAGAAAATTCATATATTGTTTGCTATATACTGTATACTCTTTGCAGGATTTGTGTATTGGTGAAAGGAAGATTGTAAGTCCAATCAATTAAAGTTTTGAGCTTAACCCTGACAGATGTACATTCTCTTAGTATGCACACATTTATTGATGCACAGATGTACACATACTAGCTGAGGTACCACACACGCGTTTCGCAATCTCCGCAATAGGTGAGCATTGCACTCTTCCATGGACTGACTGGAATTCTACATGGTTTAATTCTGAAAGCTCTTTTCTGTGATACTCTAAACCTGGCAGCATCTGATCTTCCTCTAACGCCCTCTCTTTTTTAATGCTACTTTATTTCTCTTCTTTTTCTTTTTTTTTTTAAGTAGTTTTTTTTAATCATCTTCCCAAATTCCCACAATATGCTTAATTCATTGAAAGCCGTTCAGAGCTACGTATCTGTGGCAAAGGAAACACAGGAGTGGGGATGAATAATTGAAAGTTATTGACCTTCCATAACCTGGTATTATTGACCATAAATGATTTTGTTTTAAGTTAACCGCCAAGACCAAAAAGGGTGACCTAGCTCTGGCTGCAGCGTTTTCTGAGCAGACCATTCAATTACCAAACACCTTAGCCCCGGATCGTTAACATGGCAGGCGCAGAGTCCAAATAAGGATTAATTGTGATTATAACATTGCACATAACACGGCTGCAGGTGTATGCGTAATCTAAAAAATACATGCAACTCTTAAATCTCTCTCTCTCCTATGCATGTATATTTAAAGTCTAAGGAGATGGAAGGCGAGGCTAATGTTGTCTCAGATCTGCAGGGGGTAGACCTTCCAAGACCGTTATACCCCGTGCAGCAGAACCAAGATGCAGGAGTTTCTCTACTGTGTTTTGGAACATGTAGTCCAGAAACCTCACTGTGTGGTCGACTCTCTAGGACATCTGTTCGATAACCTTACTAGGTCTCTTGTCCCATCAGCAGAACCCAAAGGGAAGCTTGCGACTGGGTCCTGCCAGTGGAAGGTGTTACCTGCCTACTACATGCAGGATGTGTGACAAGTTTGGTGGCCAAGGAACAAAGCCACAGGTCTGTTGGCCCTCACGATGGTTGAGTTGGTTGCATAGTGATGCCTCGTTTTGATGTACAGTCGGCCTTGAGCTTTATTTAGAGATTTGGGATCATGCTGGAACAAAGGATTATAAGGTTGAGGCTAGTCAGTTTTATTGTTTTCACTTGAGTTGCCAACATTCAGGGAATCCTTGTCAGGAGATCTACAATGACGACTACAGTCCAAAATCCGGCAGAACTGTTGGACACCCAATTTTGACATATTAACTATAATGATTGATTAATCAAACAGTGCTAATTACAGTACAAGCAAGAGCCCAACTTCGCCACATCTGGGATGCTTGATGAGTAGAGGCCTCTGTAAAATACGCCGCACGGCACGTCCTGTAGGCCTCCCCTAAAACCTCCTAGCCCATCATTAATGGACTGGTGCAATTGTTGTAGTTTCTTTTGTAAGCCATTAGCGATAATTCAGGGGGCCTATAATCAGGGCCGCTCGTCAGGAAAGTACGAGCCCTTCATATGAGAACATGGCATTGTCTGCGCTCTTGAATTATTATATTAAATTGCATTATGTCACACGGCATTATATCTCTAATGCTTTCAGACAATAGAGCGACATACCTTGAGTGCTTCTGTTACTTGTAATTTATCGCTCCCTATGCTGTAAACTTGTTGTAGAAGCAGACTGTACACAAAACACAGTTATCTCCAACACAGCATTTCCTCTCAAAATTGAGTTAATGTTCTATTATTTCATAATTCAATAGCAGAGGATGCTTAAACAAGCAGGATTTTGATTAAACATAGGAGAAAAACCATCTCAGAGAAACAAGACAGTTGGAGGTGCCAAAACCCTGATAAATCCTTCTTGTAATGGTCGGCGGGGAGCAGGAGGTATTAGTAAAAGATTATTCGGAGGAAGGTAGCAGTCCCCCGGCTTCCATTTTAAAATGAACTTTTGTGTTAATCTCACCAATTAGCGAACATTTTATTGTATATGCGGCTCTGTGTCAGATTGCCGTTCTTTCCTCTTATCAATCCTACTTCTGAACAAATAGTTTCTTTTGGACTTTGCTTCATTAAACTTTGAGTTCTGCTTTTATTTTTGGAAGTTAAAAGAGGGACTGCTGCTTTCAAAAACTAACGGTGTCCCTACGGAATGGGTTTGTTGGGTCCACCCTATTAAGATCGATACACATTAGTTCAACGACTATTGGTCGACACATGAACAAAGGTCGACGTGGTCGGCAGGAAGTCGTAGAACGTGTCAACATGTTGTTTTTTGGTGTAGTTTTCTTCATAAAATGACCGTGACCCCCAGTCAGCGTACCGTGTCCCCTGGCATGGCTCGCTTACTATTCGCATGGCTCGCTTACCATTACTATTCCCAGTGGTAGTCCACGTGGATCGTACAGTATGAAAAATCTCAAAAACTGGGGGGGGGGGGAAAGTGTGAAAAAGTCATGTCTACCTTTTCATGTGTCGACCTTTGCCATATTGACCTAATGTTCATGTCGACTTTTTGCAGGTGTCGACCTATTGAGTGTTGACCTAAGTAAGGTCGGCCTGAGGACATAACGACTTTCTATTTCTTCAGAAAAATAAATAAATAAATATATATATATATATATATATATATATATATATTTATTTTGGATGTCGGCTTGATCAAATCCTTCTGTCTCTTCATGTAATCCCGGACAGACATGATGATGTTGAGATCAGGGCTCTGTGGGGTCATATCATCACTTCCAGGTCTCCTTGTTCTTCTTTACGCTGAAGATAGTTCTTAATGACATTGGCTGTATTTTTGAGGTCGTTGTCCTGCTGCATAATAAATTTGGAGCCAATCAGATGCCTCCCTGGTGGTATTGCATGATGCGATGACATCACTTCTCACCAAGTCTACGAGATGACATCACTACTCAACAAATATACTAAATGACATCGCTGCTCAACAAATATAACAAATTGCATCACTATAAGAGCTGACATCACTGCTCACCAAGTAAATGAGATGAGATGACATCACTACTCACCAAATATACTAAATTACATTAATGCTCACCAAATACAACAAGTTGCACCACTTTAAGAGCTGACATCACTACTCACCAAGTGTATGGGATGAGATGACATCACTACCCCCCTAAATATAAGGGATGACATAACCATCAATAAATGTGATTAGATATTCTGGAACAGTTTACGCTTTTATTCATGTCACTTGTGTAGTATACTGTGCATTTATATAGATAGATAGATAGATAGATAGATAGATAGATAGATAGATAGATAGATAGATAGATAGATAGATAGATATATTACCCCCTTGACAGAGCGGCCATTTTGTCTCGTGACCAAACTCTGCAGGAACATGTAAAATGGCGCCTGCCCGACATTTGTGCCCATTAGCAGAGAAAGGCGCATAAATTGAGGTAATCCGGAGCCTGTGTACACTGCAGAATCTCACCGCCCTATTATCCATTTAACAGTTTATAAAAAGATGTCTCACCTCACCAAGCTAATGCGCTTGTCAGCGGGGGAATTTCAATATATTTAAAGACGAGCGTCCTCGTTAACAGAAGCAACCGAGGCAGCTAAACTAAATATAGTGCAAGAAAACAAATAGTTTATTCTTTACTGACAAAATGTCATCTTTCATATCGAGCTCCAGAAACAGCACAGACACGGCAGCGCGCATAATGGTATTCTTTATCTCCCGTTCTGCCATGGCGGCTCAGTAGGACGCATCTGCTGTTATGGTCTGAAAGGTTTTCTTAAGACAACTACCTGCTGGGACGGAGCGATCCGTGACTTGTTGAAGTTAATCTATTTAAAGTAGAACAGGAACTAAAAGATGTTTCTGGATTGCGAGGGCCGTAATTGCTTTTATTAACTCTGCATCATATCCAAGGGCTAAGATGTGGGGGGGTCATCTACAAACTTGAGAAAATGTTGTCTACTTTCTGGTCAAATGTACTAATAAGCGCCCACGTGTCGTGCCCCAGTTCTATATGTAACTGTGCGTCCGGATCTAGGCCAGAATGTTTAGCTGTAAATATCCCTTTGCAGGCTTCCTCGATGGAAGAGGTGTAGATGGAATTATTTCTGCATGCAGAGACAATACTGTCCACTGTTCCATGCCGCACGCTAACACTGGGCAGTTTTATTATTGCACTGTAAGTTTAGGATTCAGCAAAATAGCTCCCTTTAGAATACTGATGGAGCCACGCACATCTAGGCTTCTCTGCTGCACCTAGGTGCACCAAGGCCTATTAGCATAAACCTTTCATCTATTGTTCTCAGCTGCAATACAATACAGAGAGAACAATACAGCAGGGGATAAAGTCATTACAGCAGGGGATTAAGTCCCACTGCCCTGGCTCAGCTATTCCTATTAAAGGACAAGATAAAGGTGGACCCATATGTATAATACAGTATAAATATGTATATTAAAGTTCTGATCACGTTAGGTCAGAGGTTCCCAAACACGGTCCTCGAGCATCCTGACGGTCCATGTTTTAAGTATATCCGTGGCTCAGCACAGATGGTTAAATCAAATTGACTGAAGTCATTAAGTCACCTGTGAACAAGCATGAACATACTTAACACCTGGACCGCTGGGGTGTCTTGAGGACCACGTTTGGAAACCTCATCATTTAGGTCATTTTATAAATCGACATTTTGGTTCAGGGATTTTCGGGTATTTAGAAAACTACTAATTTCTTCACTTTTGTTTCAATGGTAACAAAGAAGTAATTTTGGTCTATAAACTCAGAGCCTTATTACAGCAGCAATCCCACACAGTAGAGATTTATTGTATTCAAATAGCATGTTAAGCACCTATTAAGCATAGATACGATCTGTGGGTTTTATTAGCTGTTCTCTTACAAATCATTATCTCCTTTTCAAACTGTCTCTGGAGGGTGCAAATATGGGCACCAGCCTCACACTCTCTAACACACATGCATGCACGCACAAAAACACACCCATGTACAGATTCACAGCTCTCAACCTGTTATGTGGTGACACTGAAGAGAAAAGGAGGGGTAGGATGTGACTGAGCTCAGAGGAGTGTTTCAAAGCCTCTCTGCTCGCTACATCACGTACCGTCTTGTGCAGTCTAACTGGGGTCGCTTTAGACGCTGCAGTTAAATATAGATCTTTAATTGGTGCCTCAAGAAACAAACCAAGTAATGTTTTAAAGTACACACCTTATTTATGTGTAGTATTGATGCTTTAATAGTGCATATACAGTGTCTTCTTTTGCAGAATTTGCACAATACAGATTAGTCTAAGGACTGAGTACTGGATTTGAGAATAAAAGTTAGCAATTAGCTGCATTGTGCTCTGTGTATTAATTAGCATACTGTGCCCAGTCCTCACATTTTTCCTTTGTTACCCTCCGTTGGGTCTCATTTGATTATCACGCCAGTGAAGTAGGCATCAGAATCTCCCTGACTAGTGGCAGAGCCGGACAGGTGAGCCAGCCTGGACAATCAATCATCATATTTATTTTAATTGTATTGTAATGGTCCCTTAGGAGATCAGTTCAAACGAGCTTGACATTATTAAAATTTTAATGCTCAGTTTTCATAGCTGAATGAATATTTAAAGAGAGTGTCCCACTCTTAACTTATGATGATGAAGAAATTAATGGAATGTCTTGTTTAATGTATCAGTACGCGTTGATGCAACAGCGTGGGGTGGGGGTGGGGGTGAGTTTGGCGCAAGTGTTTTGGTATAATAACAGGGAAGATGTAGAATTGGCAACTCATTCATCTTAAGGATAGGGCAGAGAATATGACTCAGTGGAGTTTGTAAAGAGAATAAGCCTTGTGCAGTAACAGGCGGTGATCATTGTATTCCAGCTGCACAGAATACAGATCAATTATATCTGTGTAGTTCTGTCACGGTATGGAAATGTTTTATATATATATATATATATATATATTTAGAAATATACTTCTAGAGACTGTTTATGATCTACGGAAATGAAAGAAAATGTTTTTCGGAATTTCTGTCTGTCTGTTCGTTCCGGCATCATGCAAAAACTACTGGGTGAATTTGGATGGCGTTTTCACTATTGTATAGCGTAGTGACTTAGAAAGAACATGAGGTATTTGTGATCTCGCTGTGACATCAGGGAAAGGAGCAACAAAAGAAAAACCAGATGCTTGACTTCCAGCGCACAGCATGGCACTGAAAGTGGGTTTTCCGATCATGCTTCTGCAGAACATGATTTCGGCCAAGTTATGCAACAGAACCCGACTTAAAGTGACTGCTCTGCAGAGGAACGTAATTGCGACAGAGATTGTAATGGGATGTGGTGCAGGTGAGACTGTGAATATACCACGTATACCCCTTATCCCCAGCAATTTTGATTTACATTTCAAGCGCCTGCAGTTTCCTTTAAGCGTCTGCTTCGCTATGACGATTAGCAAGTTGCAGGAGCAAGCGCTCAGGGCTGCAGGCGTAGATCTGAGAGCCCAGCTGCTTCTCCCGTGGGCAGCTTTACGTGGCCTGCTCACGAGTTAGTGGCCCCAACCATCAGGAAAAACTGCAAATATTGTCTACAAAGAAATTTTGTAACGTTAGTTCCGCTGAGCAATAGCCGACATTCACGCGAGCGAAGCTGCATGCAAACGCTAGTGTATATATATATATATATATATATATATAGCAGGGAAAAACGGCTGGCACTCAGAGACTTGAAAAAACCATTCAGACTACGTGGTTAAATGCCAACGTTTCAGGGTGTAACCCTTTTATTTGATAAAAGGGTTACACCCTGAAACGTTGGCATTTAACCACGTAGTCTGAATGGTTTTTTCAAGTCTCTGAGTGCCAGCCGTTTTTCCCTGCTATATACTGACATCAGCTGGCAGGGCACCGGAGCAGCTTTCAGCTTTCAAGTACAGAGTGCTGAACACTACCACTACTTATATATATATATATATATATATATATATATATATATATGTGTGTCAATGTTATTAGCTGTTTTATCTCAGACATTTTCCAGTATTTTACATTTGGTGTTTCTGTGTCTCTGACATATTGAAGCTGCGTAGTCTACAGATCATTGATATTAACGCATCGTTAGCATTGATCGCCATCTGGAAACGACGTGGTCTGATTGCAGCACTTTTCCCCAGGTCACACTAAGCCTTGAGAGCACCAAGTGTAGATCCACAAGTGCGGTCAGATTAAATGCTGATTTTCCAGCTGACGTCCAGCTACAAACACAAATACATGAGTGGAGAGGACGAGAACTCTTACACAAGAGCGAGATGTCTTGTCGCTGCATCGTAGCTGAACTCTCGATCCCTCTGTATATCCTTGTCTGCAGGACACACGGAGCAGACACAACGGTCGATATGTAGTTGGATGGATCACGATGTGTTTCTTGTGATATATGATTAATAATGCTCCAGAATGGGCCTAGGATAGACTCACGGGTTCCCCTGGGGGCAGAAAGGGGGGGGTCTGCGAGTGAGTGGTAGGGGTCAGGGGCACTGTGAGTATTCCATAGACTGCAGACTGTACTGAGAGTGAGGCTTTGTTACTTGCACTATTCGCCTGGATGTCAGTATGCATGCAACCACTGTAAATTATTATATACCTGCAGTACTGGGAATGTGACATAATACAGTATTGTAATTGGGCGATGTGCAGGCTTCAGCAAAAAGAAGCTCTGGGGCTTGTAGTTCCACAGCACCTAAGAGCCACATTTTATCCACCTCTTAACTAGAGGATAAAGGATATATCTTTAAATACAGCTTGTGGGTCCATCTTATATTTTGCCTACCCCCCCGCACAGTTTCGGGAGCTCTCCCAAGAACTCAGAAGAGAAATAAACCTCCTGCCCACTTTCGCAGTGATGTAGACGTGGCTGTGATGACACGTTTGCCAGTCAATTGTGTAATTTTGACCCCACTTCCAGCTTTTACATACAGCGAACTGCAATGGGGAGATTCTCTGTACTACCCCCCCCCCCCCCCTCCTCCCAAATTGTTGCCCCTGCGATTGCCCCTTCAGGCCCTTCCAGAGGGGAGCCCACAGAGTTGCCAACTATGGTTCAGCTACTACATGGGCATCAATATTGCACAGTATTTGTAACAAAATATCTATAAAAAAAACACAATGTTGCCCTGAGGGACAGTGGGGCGTGGGGGGTAGGGTGTTTATTTGTTAGTGGTTACAAAAACTCATTTGTATACTGTACATGTATTTTTCATACCCCACTGTAACTTTTACTAAACACATTGGCTTCACCTCCAAGGTGTGTGTTATCTATTGCCCTTGGATATGACATAGAACTGTGTGATTTTTTTTTTTTTTATATCCAGTGTATATACAATACATTATCTATCTATCTATCTATCTATCTATCTATCTATCTATCTATCTATCTATCTATCTATCTATCTATCTATCTATACACACACACACACACACACACACACACACACACACACACACACACACACACACACACACACACACACATATATTCTGTAATAGTAGAGTAAACCTTTAAACCTTTCACCCCCTCCCCCTCCTCCAGTAATATAAGGAACCCTCTTCCTAAAACTTGCCTGGAGCCGTCTTCCCCTCCCCTATACTATTTGCTGTTTGTGGTGAATGAAGCTGCAATATTTCTGCAATATCTGGATGTGTCCCAAACGTGGCGCTTATCTCGATCACACTCCTTCTCCGCCATTTATCTAACTGCTAATGGTTGACATATCTTATCATTCAGCGTGTTCATCTTCCTAAATGCTACACCCCATTTACTCTCATCCCAGAACACTGACTTCTAATCTCACAGCCAGGTGATTATATCCGTCTATCTATGCATCCGCTCTCCTGCGCCCTTATTTATTCACTCCGTGTAGAGTGCAAGCTCTTTGTTGCAAAATCTTTACTTGTGTTTTTTGTCACACCGCATGGACCTCCCTGTACCAACGACAATGAAACTTTTAAATTCTTAATTTTTTTTTCAAATAGTTGGGAACGAAGTTTGCGGAATGTTTTGCAAATTGTGTGCTCGCCGCCGTCTAACGCGCCTCTTCTTTTATTGTGTCTTTACAGATGAACCGGCCAATCCAGGTGAAGCCAGCGGACAGCGAGAGTAGAGGAGGTACTGTACTGGGTTGCTCCCAGCCTTACTGCTAAGTAGTATTGTGATTGCCTTGTGGGTTGTGTCATGTAGCGAGCTGATCAATTAGCAGCGTAATCGCTGCCAGAGACATTCCCTCTGCATTATGGGATCGGCACTGATTAATTCCCCGTTCGTTTCCTCACTTTGTTTTTTTTTCTTTCTCACATGCAATTATTATTAGATTTTGAAAGGCGAGAGGTGCCAGGTATTGCCAAGGAAACCGATAAGTGTCTCGTTAAGGAGCGCAGTGTCAGCCGCTGATTTGCAGAAAGTTTAAAATGAATCCAAACTTTCCCCGTCTGCTGGCGGGTTCCCATCCGCTGCTGTTCTCACGGGGTTCTGGCCGATGCATTTTTCTGCAGTGCTGCTAGATTGGATCATATGCTTATGTGGCTTAGTAGACATCGCGATGGCGTATTTCAGGGGCGTATTCGCCACCGCCTGCCACCTTATTGCTTTCTATGTGCCCTGTGTAACTTGTACTAAATACATTGCATGATCTATCTGTGGATTTTCAGCCGTGTCGTTATGGGCCTGGCTCTAGAGGTGGACGCAGATGAGAGATCGCAGGTTAGGGGCGTCAATCAGCAAACTGCGCATGCGCAGCCCAGGAGAGTCCTTACTGCGCACGCATGAGAAATTAAGTGATATGGCGTGTGCAGTTGTGTCGCTGCTAGTTGAGAGGGCTTCTGCAATCCATGGGCGGTTCAGGGCGGGGTGACCTAAAGTCTTTGCAAAAAGGAAGAGTCACGGGCAGGTTGCGGGTGTGTCATGGGCGTGTTCAGCAAGCGGCAAGGATCTCATTGGTAGCATCGCAGCCACAGTGGTCATATCTTAAGAAAGTTACTGTACAAGGAAGGTTCTGCACCAGGCAGGGGCTGCTCATGGCGTCACTATCGCGACCGATGGTGCGTTGATGGTGGAGAGATCGGATCCACCAGCACACTTGGGCATCGCTCAGATAAGAAAAGTGGGCGTGACAGGACAGTGCACAAGGGGAGGTGTTTACACCGGAATTTGCATATTTTTACGCACTTGAGAATCCGTGAGTAATCGCAGCAGCGCGTGATCTGCGTTCACCTCTGATCAGGCGCCATATCATCTGACAGACACAAGTCTATGAGGCCCCCTGCATCGACACGTGCGGGAAATGTATCAAACCTAAAGGGGACAGAATTGACGTTGCCCATAGAAACCAATCTACCTATTATTATAGAATGTTCTAGATAAATGCTGTGAGCTACTTCTCAACTCCACCCCTTTAGGCGGTTTGATAAACCTCCCCCACTGTTTGTGTAGTATCCCAAAGCAACCAAATGAAACAACTGTCTGAAATACTAAGCTGGGACTGAGGGCAGACAGCAATGTGTCTAGTAAAAGTTGCAGGAGTGTACTGGTATTTAAAAGTCAGTAAATGAAAGCTATCACCTATTAACAAAAAAGCATGGGTTACAATTGGTGGGGTGTTAGACTCGTTAGACAAAGCATGGCAGCTGCAGTATATAGTATTATTTGTTACGGTCTGGATGAGGATGATGAGGAGTAGAAGGCATTTTATCTGTACGTGTATTGGATCATATATATTATCGCTGGGACACCGGCGTCAGTGGCAGATGGAGCAAGGGCATAACTGTGATTGCGTACAGGATCTAAGAAAATGTGGCAGTCGTTTTGCAGAAAGGGGGGCTAGGCGTTAGAGAAACATCTGCAATTGGGGGGCAGCTAGGCTTAGATATTTAATATGTGCAACCTACAGGTCTTACGGAGCTCGATTAGTATAGTGATACAGATTATACTGTAGTTACATTATTGTACTCCCTATGTAATATGTATCTGCCTGTCAGCAGAGGGTGGAGTGTTTACGTTACTGGGACAAGTGTGTTGTCTACCTCCAGATGGCTACATTTTTGGCTTGTTCAAGTGCTCTGTTCCTTCTAAGCATGATATTCTGAGTTTTTCAGCAATGCATTTATATCATCTCGCAGGGTTATACACATTGGGGGTCATTCCGAGATGATCGCTCGCTAGCTAGGTTTAGCAGCCGGGCAAACGCTATGCAGCCGCCCTCCGGGAGTGTATCTTAGCTTAGCAGAAGTGCGAACGAAACGTTCGCAGAGCGGCAGCAAAATCATTTTGTGCAGTTTCAGAGTAGCTTCAGACCTACTCAGCACTTGCGATCACTTCAGACTGTATAGTTCCGGATTTGACGTCACAAACACGCCCTGCATTTACCCAGCCATGCCTGCGTTTTTCCTGTCACGCCTGCTTTTTTTCGTACACTCCCTGAAAACGGTCAGTTGACACCCAGAAATGCCCACTTCCTGTCAATCACTCTGCGGCCAGCAGTGCGACTGAAAAGCTTCGCTAGACCTTGTGTGAAACTACATTGATCGTTGTAATATGACTTCGCGCGTGCGCATTGCGCCGCATACGCATGCGCAAAAGTGCCTTTTTTTGCATCATCGCTGCACAGCGAACATTTTCAGCTAGCGATCAACTCGGAATGACCGCCATTGTCCTGGGAACTCTGCAGTGCCCTCTGCATTGATTTAGGTTCACTCTGGAAAGTAGGTTGGCTACCCTTCTCCCTGCAGGGGGCAGCATGGTGCTAAAGGGGTGTTTTTAGGCTAAGGAAGCAATTTGGGGGCACAGTCTAGCTCTTTGTAAATGCTGAACGATGTTGGTGGGTGTGCGGATGTCAACGTTAAGATTGTATCGCCAGAACGTCACGCCTGGCTTTTAATGCGCAGCTACTTTATCCGACTCTTCAGACGTCTTACAGTAATTACACCTCGGAAAGCAGTAAGCTCTCGCTTTCAGGAATAACGACGGGAGATCTTCTGAGAAAACACTTTGGAATAACCTTCACATATTTATGTTACAGATGCATTATATACCTGCATATGTGCCGTCTCACCGCCTCTTATCATTAACATAACACTTCATAGAGTTCTGCTGTGTATAATTTGCACTGATTGCTTTTTTTTATTGCCAATTTCTGTAATCTGCAGTGTGAGACCTGATCGGGAAGTTCACATATTGTGGGTTGTTTCATTATACTGTATGTAAGTTTATATCCAACTTTTGTGCATCCAGTATGTGTGTCTGTGTGACTGGTGTCTGGCAATAGCAGGATGTACACAGCCAAACTAAGTGTAGCATGATTGTGGTATTGATTGTTAATCTGCCCGGATGGATCAATTGGGTACGAGTTGAAGTTCACGACAGAACAAGCCGCCAGTTGAGCGTAAACGTTACGACGGTTGTCGGGTTCCGCTCTGGATTTCCCGTTCTGCGTCATGTTTGTACATTTGCTTTTAGCTGGACTTATAGGGGGCCATTTCGAGTTGTTCGCTCGCTGGCTAGTTTTAGCAGCCGTGCAAGCGCTATGCCGCCGCCCACTGACGACTGTATTTTAGCTTAGCAGAAGTGCGAACGCATGTGCAGCCTAGCTCTGCAAAAACAGTTTGTGCAGTTTCTGAGTAGCTCTGAACCTACTCAGCGCTTGCGATCACTTCAGCCTCTTCGTGTCCGGATTTGACGTCATACACCCGCCCAGCGAACGCCCAGCCACACCTGCGTTTTTTCAGACACACCTGCATTTTTACAAACACTCCCTGAAAACGGTCAGTTGACACCCAGAAACGCCCCCTTCCTGTCAATCTTCTTGCAAAAGAAAACTTCGCTAGAACCTGTGCAAAACAACAAATGCCTTTGTACCCGTACTTTGCCCGTGCGCATTGCGGTGCATACGCATGCGCAGAAATGCCGATTTTTAGCCTGATCGCTGCGCTGCGAACAACGGCAGCTAGCGATCAACTCGGAATGACCCCCATAGTCTGAGTGACTAGACCATAGACGATTGTTGTGTGGGAGAGATAAGGCCAAATTCCAAAACTTGCTGGTACGGTGAATTTCCACACCAGAATGTTGACGTGTATTGAATGAGCATCAGGTTAACGGTTAGGCTTAGAGTTGGGAGTTAGGATTAGATTTAGGGTATGGGTATTTGCTACACTGGTGTCACAAGATGAGCTGGAACCTGTTTGATGGTTGCTGTGGGCTTACACAAACTTTTTCCTGTGCACCAACTTTCATAAGCGTCTCTGAAATCCTACAGTGAAGGCTGAATAATATCTCTGCATGCCTCCTGTGTGCAGTCAGAGATGTAATCTGGAAACACGGCTCACCCCCTAGTCTTCACATTACACGTTTGATGTGACCTAGCAATAAACCGTGAATTCTGCCAGGTAAAAGTGACACGCTGTGTAGATAATGTCACTGTGTGTTCAGAAGAAATGTTTCCAACCCGTAAGCAGAATATCTCCAGCGTCTGTGACACAGAAAGGGTTAAACCTTTCCCTGGTCTCTCTGCAGAGTATCCACAGTGTCTGTGACACAGAAAGGGTTGAAAGAAAAATCCTTGGTCTCTCTGCAGTTTTCCCAGCGTCTGTGACACATAAAGGGTTAAACCAATCCCTTGTCTCTGCAGAATATTCCCAGCATCAGTGATACAGAAGGGTTAATGAATTCCCTCTATCAGGAGATCTGGGCTGCACTGCAGACAGTTACAGCACCAGTGTGTGCAAGGAAAGGGTTAATGCTGCCTTGTATTAGGTGCACTTTGCTGCACTGCAGGCAGTTACAGCACCAGTGTGCACATGGAAAGGGTTAATGCTGCCCTGTATTAGGTGCTCTTTGCTGCACTGCGGGCAGTTACAGCACCAGTGTGTACAAGGAAAGGGTTAATGCTGCCCTGTATTAGGTGCTCTTTGCTGCACTGTGGGCAGTTACAGCACCAGTGTGCACAAGGAAAGGGTTAATGCTGCCCTGTATTAGGTGCTCTTTGCTGCACTGCGGGCAGTTACAGCACCAGTGTGCTCAAGGAAAGGGTTAATGCTGCCCTGTATTAGGTGCTCTTTGCTGCACTGCGGGCAGTTACAGCACCAGTGTGTACAAGGAAAGGGTTAATGCTGCCCTGTATTAGGTGCTCTTTGCTGCACTGTGGGCAGTTACAGCACCAATGTGCACAAGGAAAGGGTTAATGCTGCCCTGTATTAGGTGCTCTTTGCCGCACTGCGGGCAGTTACAGCACCAGTGTGCTCAAGGAAAGGGTTAATGCTGCCCTGCATTAGGTGCTCTTTGCTGCACTGCGGGCAGTTACAGCACCAGTGTGCTCAAGGAAAGGGTTAATGCTGCCCCGTATTAGGTGCTCTTTGCTGCACTGCGGGCAGTTACAGCACCAGTGTGCACAAGGAAAGGGTTAATGCTGCCCTGTATTAGGTGCTCTTTGCTGCACTGCGGGCAGTTACAGCACTAGTGTGCACAAGGAAAGGGTTAATGCTGCCCTGAATTAGGTGCTCTTTGCCGCACTGCGGGCAGTTACAGCACCAGTGTGCTCAAGGAAAGGGTTAATGCTGCCCTGTATTAGGTGCTCTTTGCCGCACTGCGGGCAGTTACAGCACCAGTGTGTACAAGGGAAGGGTTAATGCTGCCCTGTATTAGGTGCTCTTTGCCGCACTGCGGGCAGTTACAGCACTAGTGTGCACAAGGAAAGGGTTAATGCTGCCCTGTATTAGGTGCTCTTTGCCGCACTGCGGGCAGTTACAGCACCAGTGTGTACAAGGAAAGGGTTAATGCTGCCCTGTATTAGGTGCTCTTTGCTGCACTGCGGGCAGTTACAGCACCAGTGTGTACAAGGAAAGGGTTAATGCTGCCCTGTATTAGGTGCTCTTTGCTGCACTGCGGGCAGTTACAGCACTAGTGTACACCGGTGGCAGGATAGACTGCACTAGCTGAATAATGGGAAATGTGGAAATGAATGAGGTGTGTGTTTAGAACAGATGAGAAGCGCCGTCAGCACATGAGACACTGAGCGAGGTAATGTAGGTGCCTCATTCCGCTTCCCTCACACAGTCTGAGGGGACAGAGTTCTCGCCGTGCATGGGAAGGGATGTACATTCAGCGATATTCCCCACATCAATTTCTCTTCTAAATCACCCTGCATTGATACTTTGCCCCTAAAGCCGCTTATTCAGGTGTTTTTACCTCCTCACTGTACCAGGCATGACCAGATATCTCCCTATTAATTGCATATTCAATACTTAAACTGCAGAAATGCTGCTGACTTGCAGTATCACTGTACTATAATGGAGGCCCATGCATTTACATATAACACTAATAGCATAGAGAGGGGCCAGCGTTAGCACATGCTGCTGTTATCAGGGGGGCCGTTGCTTATTTATTGATTTGTACTATGGTAAACCTCTCCATATTGTCTCCTTTCTTAAAGTGGCCTATGTACAGTAGGGACATAAAGTGCCCTGCCCCCTGGCCCTCCGCATAGGGATTTACAGTGATCACACTACCACAGTGCTTGCGTTACACCGGCTGGAATAACGCTTCACGAGTTTCCTCCTTTGCATCACACAACCCGGCCATTGATTTCAGATGCAGAGTACAGAAAGCAGAAAATCACGGTTGAACGAGCTGACGCTGCATCTTCTTTCTGTAATGAAACATGATTTGTAAATTAAAATCACAGCCTAATCATTTAACCCATTGCTGAGCGCAGGAGAGTGCGTGATGGGCAGGTGGTATGAATGGCGGTCTGGTGGCAGAGCAAGGGTTAAAAAATAGATGGCAGAAAATGTATCAGTCTACTATTTGGCGCGGCGTCCATTGCTTTCCACCTTAATGTCTGCCACAAGTGATAAGACCATGGTTTTCCAAGGCGGCGGTTTATAGCGAAGGTGATCGCATTGGAAGTGAACAAGGTGCATTTTATAAAGAGACCGGTAATAAGACTTTCATGTGGTTTAACCCAATGCGGAGGCTGCACCTCACTGCGCGGTAGTACAGAGGTGAGAAAGTCTACTGTACCCAGGTGGTCATTCCGAGTTGTTCGCTCGCTAGCAGTTTTTAGCAGCCGTGCAAACGCTGTGCCGCCTCCCACTGGGAGTGTATTTTAGCTTAGCAGAAGTGCGAAAGAAAGGATCGCAGAGCGGCTACAAAGTTTTTTGTGCAGTTTCTGAGTATCTCTAAACCTACTCAGCGCTTGCGATGACTTCAGACTGTTCAGTTCCTGTTTTGACGTCACAAACACACCCTGCGTTTGCCCAGCCACGCCTGCGTTTTTCCTGGCACGCCCTGAAAACGGTCAGTTGACACCCAGAAACGCCCACTTCATGTCAATCACTCTGCAGCCAGCAGTGCGACTGAAATGCTTCGCTAGACCCTGTGTGAAACTACATTGTTCATTGTAATAGTACGTCGCGCGTGCGCATTGCGCCACATATGCATGCGCGGAAGTGCCATTTTTTTCCCTCATCGCTGCACAGCGAACGAATGCAGCTAGCGATCAACTCGGAATGACCAACCCCAGTCTTACAGATTAAAGGGGTACTCCACCTTCAGGAGAGGTACTCCACCTTCAGGAGAGTTTTACTGAATTAAAAATTAAGGGTTCCCATTAGGGAGGCCAATCCCGGGATTTGGGCCCAAAAATGCCGGGATTTGAATCCCAGGATTGGAGCATCCAATCCCGGGATTCACGGGATTATACTGCGCATGTGCGGCGGCGGGAGGGTGGGTGTGTAAGTAATAGTACTTACTCATTTAGGCGGGCAGCAGCCATGAACAAGTTGAACGCGCGCGGCACTTCAAATGTAGCGTCGGCCGCCAGCCAATCAGAGCTGACGGACCGGCAGCCAATCAGGGAAGCTGCAGCGGCAGCCAATCAGGAGCGACTGCTGTGGCCGCTTCCCTGATTGGCTGCCGGTCCGCCAGCTCTGGTTGGCTGGCGGCCGGCGCTTCATTTGAAATGCCGCCGCGTTCAGTGTGTTAATGGTTGCCGCCCGTCTAATAGTAAGTACTATTACTTACACACATGATCCTCTCTCCCTCCGTGCAGCCTTCCTCCCTCCCTGCCGCGACCTACACCCTCTGTCCTGAGTCCCGCACCGCTACCTACACCCTCCCTACCTCCCGCACCGCTACCTACACCCTCCCTACCTCCCGCACCGCTACCTACACACTCCCTACCTCCCGCACCGCTACCTACACACTCCCTACCTCCCGCACCGCTACCTACACACTCCCTACCTCCCGCACCGCTACCTACACACTCCCTACCTCCCGCACCGCTACCTACACACTCCCTACCTCCCGCACCTCTACCTACACCCTCCCTACCTCACGCACCGCTACCTACACCCTCCCTACCTCCCGCACCGCTACCTACACCCTCCCTACCTCCCGCACCGCTACCTACACACTCCCTACCTCCCGCACCGCTACCTACACACTCCCTACCTCCCGCACCGCTACCTACACACTCCCTACCTCCCGCACCGCTACCTACACACTCCCTACCTCCCGCACCGCTACCTACACACTCCCTACCTCCCGCACCGCTACCTACACACTCCCTACCTCCCGCATCGCTACCTACACCCTCCCTACCTCCCGCACCGCTACCTACACCCTCCCTACCTCCCGCACCGCTACCTACACCCTCCCTACCTCCCGCACCGCTACCTACACCCTCCCTACCTCCCGCACCGCTACCTACACCCTCCCTACTTCCCGCACCGCTACCTACACCCTCCCTACCTCCCGCACCGCTACCTACACACACCCTACCTCCCGCACCGCTACCTACACACTCCCTACCTCCCGCACCGCTACCTACACCCTCCCTACCTCCCGCACCGCTACCTACACACTCCCTACCTCCCGCACCGCTACCTACACCCTCCCTACCTCCCGCACCGCTACCTACACCCTCCCTACCTCCCGCACCGCTACCTACACACTCCCTACCTCCCGCACCGCTACCTACACACTCCCTACCTCCCGCACCGCTACCTACACACTCCCTACCTCCCGCACCGCTACCTACACCCTCCCTACCTCTCGCACCGCTACCTACACCCTCCCTACTTCCCGCACCGCTACCTACACCCTCCCTACCTCCCGCACCACTACCTACACCCTCCCTACCTCCCGCACCACTACCTACACCCTCCCTCCAGCGCTGCTCCCTACAATTTTCTCTAATCCCTACTGCAATCCCGGGATGCTGGGAATCCCAGGATTGACCGTTTTTCAATCCTGAATCCCGGGATTGAAAAAACGGCCCGGGATTGGCCTCCCTAGTTCCCATGTGTCTCAGTTTATCAAGACAGTCCCATTTTTCAATCGCCCAAAATCTTTAACTCACAATGGTTATTTTGCCGTGATATAAATGCCAAGTTGTAACTTGAACCCAATTAATAGTAGAGATGTGCGGGTTCGGATTGTCCTTTTTTGCAAAGCACAAGCTCGAATTTACCCGGATTCATCTTATTTTTGACTGTCCAAAAAGAGCTGATAGCCAAAAATATGCCATTTTTGAGGTTGTAGTAAAACCTAGTAAATTCAAATGCCATGACGTCACGTAACCCAGGGTGTGCTGGGTGATATCCCATTTAGCCTCTGGTGTCAGGCCACATTAATGCCTTGTGATCATTTAGCAATTATGGAAGGACAAAGAAAGCAAATTTTTGACTATTTATAGTGGCAAAATGTGGCTTGGCGCAGTGATAGAAAACCGTCATTATCGCCATGCGTTAGCTCAGAGACCCGTATGCCCGCTCTCTATTTCTGCGGTGAGAAGCCTCTAACAAATACTCTCCTTGAGGTGTTCCAGGCAGAGCATGTTTGTCCTTATAAAGTGCATTTCCTTTGATTAGAGCACAACGCTGGAAAAAAAACGGACAGGAAACAAAACACAATAATACAGCTTGTGATAATCCAATATAACTCCAATAAACCGCGGCTCCGAGAAAGTAATTTAAGATTTTCATTTATCAAATTACCAAACAATGACTTTCCTTCGCAAAGGGTGACATTTCAGGCTGGTGGTTTAAAGTTAGTAAATCTATTTTCCAATCACTTGGGAATTAATATCCCTCACACTCTTTTCGAGTAGTATGGAAATTACTCCTGCTCTCAAAACAGCCGTCAAAGGCTCGAAAATCAGAATCAATTTTAAGGTATAATAGTCCCTTAAAAACAGATGGAATTAGACTCCACATTTCAAAGAACAGCAGTTTATATACATAGTGCATGGAACCCGCTGGTTCTCTGTATTTCCAAATTCCAAGGCCGGAATTGTTCAACCTGTTGCTTACCAGTTGCTATAGGAAGACCAGTCCCAGCGCACATCCTGTCTGGGACTGGTCCAGATGTTTAGTCCCCAGGAGAGGGGTTTCCCAATTTGTTTCTTATGACATGAGTATGGCTGGAAGGGAGGATGTTAGGGAGGTTGGATAAAAGGAAGGGAGGATGGTAGGGAGATAGGAAAAATGGAAGGGAGGATGGTAGGGAGGTTGGAGAAAAGGAGGATAGGAAGATAGGGAGGTGGGATGGATGGAAGGGAGGATGTAGGAAGGTAGAATGTTAGAAGGTAGGATGTTAGGGATGTAGGATGGAAGGAAAGTAGGATAGAAGGAGTGAAGGATGGTAGAGAAGTAGTATGGAAGGAATGAAGTATGGTAGGGGAGTAGAATGGAAGGAAGATAGGATAATAGGGAATTAGGATGAAAGGAATGGGGGATGGTAGGGAAGAAGAATGGAAGATATGATGACAGAGAAGTAGGAGGGAAGGAAGGGAGGATAATAGGGAGGTAGGCTGGAAGGATGGTAGGAAGGTAGAATGTTAGAAGGTAGGATGTTTGGGACGTAGGATGGAAGGAAAGTAGGATAGAAGGAGTGAAGGATGGTATAGAAGTAGTATGGAAGGAATGAAGGATGGTAGGGGAGTAGAATGGAAGGAAGATTGGATGATAGGGAATTAGGATGAAAGGAATGGAGGACGGTAGGGAAGTAGAATGGAAGATATGATGATAGAAAAGTAGGATGGAAGGGAGGATAATAAGCAGGTAGGCTGGTAGGAAGGTAGAATGTTGAGAGCTATTTATGACATGCATTTTTAGCTTTCAGCTTTATAGACAGTGGCGGAGTAAACCCTGTGGAGGGCCCTTGGCAGTTGAAAGCTCAGTACCCCCCCTGGAAATGATCTCCTAATACGTTTTTTATTTTACCAACCAACAGCCTACGATCTGGAAACTGTAATGGGAGTCTGATGTCTTTGGTATATGTTCTTTAAGTTGTTAATGGGTCCATTACGTTAATACAGTATTTTCTCTACAGAGTCTTTAATGTAAAGTTTTCCTTTCTTTGAGTTGATTCATTTATTCTATCTTTTGGAAACAATTTCCGTAAGCTTGATTGTCATTTTCCTACAAGATCAAATCAATATTATTTTGTTCCATTTTCACGGGCACCTAAAAGTGTGGAGCCCATAGGCCGGTGCCTACTCTGCCTATTTGGTAATCCGGCACTTTTTTACAGATATTACTGGAGTTTATACATACATCAGCATTACTTAGACCTTTCCTTACCTGTCCTTCTGCAGCCACATGTAGCTAACAGTGACATCACATCTGTCATCTGGTGCCACAGTCCTAGCAATTTTGCTCAGAAGAAGATACCTAAGTCCTGTTTGGCTTTTGAAGAGCTAGCATGCTTCCCCCCCCCCCCTCCACCCCCTCTACGTACCCTTCTCGCCCAGCAGCCGCCTTCTCCCTGGGCCTAGGAACTGAAATGGTTCTTCTTATCTCTAACCTATAGAGCTGACACCTCCTACTCCAGCATACGCCTGTTCTTCACTCACCCTCAGGCGCTGTCTATTTTTCAGGAAATGCCTTCAGCGCTGGTTCATTTTCAACTAAGATGCTTTAAAACTTTTCAAGCCAGCTCTGACAAGGTCTTCGGCTGGGATGACTTCTGAGAGTCGGTATAATCCTTTCAGCCACTTACAAGTCTCTCAGAAACTCCAGCTGGGTTCTGCGTGTCTTTCTCTTTCCCACCCTGAGACTCAGGTGGTGAATATTAATCTCAAAGCCCTGATAACAGTATGTTCAGTGCCCCCTAACTTTCACCTAAATATATATTACTACAGGGATACCAAATACGTCCCTTTATTGCTCCTGCCAGGATTACGGGTTTAATTAATAAATCATCTTTAATACAGGTCTGTAACCAAGCTGAAATTTGCTCATTTACATCTGACAACATTATGTAATTTCCCGTCTGTAATGAATCCGAGTAAAGTGTCTCAGGCACAGCGCTGAAACGGTCGTTGTCATGGTTTTTATTAAGAATCCTGAAAGTATTAGCGAGAAAGTAAAACCAATATTTGCTGTAATACAAAGCGGATAAATACATCTGTCTGTCACGCTCCGACTTTGCTTCTCAGCGGCAGTTTCCATATTGGTAGGGAGACGACACTGCCAGAGCTGGATTAAGGCATGGGGGGGGGGCAGGGTACTTACCCCCAGAGCCCCCCTTAATCCGTCTCTGGACACTGCACCAGAACAGGCAGAGGGGTAATTCTGAGTTGATTGCAGCAGCAAGTTTGTTAGCAGTTGGGCAAAACCATGTGCACTGCAGGGGGAGCAGATATAACATGTGCAGAGAGAGTTAGATTTGGGTGGGTTATTTTGTTTCTGTGCAGGGTAAATACTGGCTGCTTTATTTTTACACTGCAAGTTAGATTTCAGTTTGAACACACCCCACCCAAATCTAACTCTCTCTGCACATGTTATATCTGTCCCCCCTGCAGTGCACATGGTTTTACCCAACTACTAACAAATTTGCTGCTGCGATCAACTCAGAATTAGGCCCAGAGTCCGAGTGACAGCTTGCTGGTCTTGCTTTGCAGTAATGCCTTTTATAAGACCCTAACTAACTTCACCGCAGATTTCTATCAGATGCCATCAGTACAATATTCTGAAGATATTTGATGGGGAAGCAATATTTTGCTTTGTATCAGCTACATTGGGATGTCAGGGTAGCACTGAACAGTGTATTTAACCTTTAGGATTCATATCTGAAAGTTGCAGTTCTGGAGGTTAGTGATCCTTTAGGAGAATCTTTATTTTCTACACTCTCTCCAAGCTTTATTCAGGCTGAGGTTGGAAGAGAGATCTGAGTCACAGAACACACATCTCTATGGTATATTCAGATGACTTTTAATATTTCACGTCCTTTAACTGAAATAAGCAGCATACTGTATGAATGTAATGTTTTCAACAGCTCTTAAAGAAGCCGGCTCCCTTTGTATATGTTGCATCAGTATTCCTCTGATCAGCACCACGGACAGGGACAGTTATACAGATGAGAGGACAAGTCACCAAGGGGCAGATGTATTAACCTGGAGAAGGCATAAGGAAGTGATAAAGCAGTAATAAGTGCAAGGTGATAAACGCACCAGCCAATCAGCTCCAAACTGTTAATTTACATATAGGAGCTGATTGGCTGGTGCGTTTATCACCTTGCACATATCACTGGTTTATCACTTCCTTATGCCTTCTCCAGGTTGATACATCTGCCCCCAAGACCCTTGGAGCAGGAGACACCACGATTCCTGTCGTTTATCATGGTTCTGCCTAGGAAATTATTGCGGTTTTTAATCACATCCGGATCATGCTGGTTCCTGTAATTCGCAGGCTATTACCTATGGGCCCGTGTCGTCTGAGGGGTTGTGATTGCTGTTTGTTAGCTTCGTTATATACTGTAGTTCCTTGTGCATTGTTTTCTGTTTCCCAGGATGGAGTCATGGCAGCTGCTTTAAATCAACAGATCTCAAACTTTTCCTTATATATAAAAGAGTGCAGGTTTTCCAGATATCCACATTATGGGCTGCAGCGTATGGTGTCACTGCTCACAAGCGCTGGGGAAAATCATAAAATGATATGCTCTAGATGCATCTATGTCATGTACTTGTAACTCATTTTCCTTCTCTGTATTTTGAGGCTGATACAGACTTGGTAGGAGATTTGCCAGCTGTTGGGGTTGCAAAGCCCTTACAGGACTGTAACTGAGAACGCCTCGTCCGACCCCCGTCCCACCTCTCCAGTCCTAAGGTTACTTAATGTATTCCACTCTGCAACCGTCCTTTTGTGTGTGTCCCCGTTCTGTGCATGCGCAGTGTGAAAATATGCAAAATGCACCACGCTGGCCGGATCAGTACTCACTCAGCCCTTTCTGTGGGATCAGTACGTAATCCCGCTGGGCGGCATCCCGGCAGTCGAAATACAGAGACCGGAATCCCGACCAGCACAATCCCAACAGGGGTGCCACTCTGCGGGCACGGTGCCTCGCTACGCTCGGCACACTATTTTATTCTCCCTCTATTGGTGTCGTGGACACCCACGGAGGGAGAATATGTCGGGATTGTGCCGGTCGGGATTCCGGTGTCGGTATTTCAACCGCCGGGATTCCGTCCGGCGGGATCTTGACCGCATCCCCTTTCTGTGCTTTATTCATTCTCAAACACTATCTTTTGATCTGGTTTGTTACTAATTCTTAAATGCTGCATGACAATCCTAAAGCGCGATTGCGGGAACTTCATCCGCACATTTTATTTGTCCAAGGTTTTAATGCACTTGTGCTGTAGACCACCGGCCTCTTCTGCTGCACTTCCCTTATGCTCCCAGGCCTAACCTCGATGTTAATTTCAGTCTTTATCTGCTGCTTAATTCAATCTTTTCAGAGCCAGGTAACTCTAAATCTCACGCAGGTTCGGACAATGGTCTGCGCTGCTTTAATGCTTCGCATCCATCTCACGGTTTGATTGCCACAAAAGATCGCAGAGCTGCGCGTGGTCCTTAGAAGAACTGGGGCAGTGGCCATTAATCCTGCGAATCTCTACTTTATCCATCTGTGATTCAGCAAAGAATGGACATATCCATTGATTAGTTACCACAAACACTGATGTTTCCAAGCAGCCTTTCAATTAAGCTAAAATTATGCTGTTACAGCACAAGACGGATGGGATCATCGAGCAACCGTCTCGCTTCAGACGAGGAAAGCAAAAGGAAGCCATGTTTTCATGTCCCGAACAGTCAGCGGTGCATCTTAACCTATTCGCTGCCGATAACACGAAATGTATTTTGAATCCATCGTCTGAAAATGAAACACAAGAAATACATAATAACTACATTTTTTTGTGAGACTTAATGTTGTTGGGCATAATTCAGACCAGAGTGCTAGGCTGCGTTTTCGTACAGCGGATGTACAGGTTTAAACTGCACATGCGTATGCACCGCAATGCGCAGGCGCGTCGCATGGGTACAAAGCGGATCGCCGCTCAGCGATGGGTTTGTGCGACGGTCCATTTGCATGGGCGTTCACAAGGAGATTGACAGGAAGAGGGCGTTTGCGAGTGGAAACTGACCGTTTTTTGGGAGTGTTTGGAAAAACGCAGGCGTGTCCAAGCGTTTGCAGGGAGGGTTCCTGACGTCAGTTCCGGTTCCAGACAGAAAGAAGTGATCGCAGCGGCTGAGTAAGTTCTGGGCTGCGCAGAGACTGCACAAGATCCGTTTGTACAGCTCTGCTACACATGCGTTCGCACACTTGCAAAGCAAAAATACACTCCCCTATGGGCGGCGACTATGCGAACGCAGGATTGCAAAAAAAACCTAGCGAGCGAACAGGTCTGAATTAGGGCCATTGTAACTATGCATGCAGTGACCTCCTTGTGCAGCGCGGTCAGCCGCCATGTATTGCCGGTGGCACTCTATGCAAATGAGGAGGGTGCAGGGAGACAAATGCAGCCGCATTCTATTAGCGTAAAAGACAAAGACGGAGTTCCACCAGGAGATTGAAAAAAAGTAATTACACACTTTATTTCTGTTTTGTGGATTCGCTTTGTAAAGTCAGTTCTACTTTAATATTAATTAGTCGATTTGACACCGTATGTTGCCTTTGGCAAATCCCTGTTTCGTATTTACAAATTGAAACATGATCAAGACAGTGCCTCTTGTCTTCTCGTCTCATAATCCATCTGAAATATTATCACTTAGTCTGAATTTACGGACATAACGAGCTCAGAGCAATTATCACTGAATATAAAAAAAAAAACGCACAAATGGAAAATATACTTAATTTTCAGATCTTGCTTGTCTCTGCATTTATTACAGAGAGCGGCGAAATGAATAGTCTGTTTAGCAATAATGATGTCTCATGAAAAAAAAACCTCGCCAAAACAGCGCCCCCCGGTGGCTGTGTAACATAAATTGCACAGACACTGTTGTACAGATTATGAGCCTGACCACCAGGGGTTGGGTGCATAGTTTCGACATTTCTTTATGTCTACATGATTAAAATGCCGACATAACAATTCTGGTGTTGCGGCGTGACTTACTTTGGCGGATTAGGCTGCTCCAGCAGCGTCTTCCAGGTCTGGTGGCCAGGTGATGGTGGCTTTCAGAATCCAGTGGTGAGTTTTGTCCTTAACCCCTATCCTTAAACTAACCCCTAGCCCTTTCCATAGAACCAAACCCCTGCCCACCGCTCCCGTAGCCTAAACTTAATGTTGGCATTCAGAAGAATGCCGACATTTCATACATGTCAATATTCTGCCGAGATCAACATGCTCCATGTCGATGTATCAGCAATGTCAAGATCATAACTGTCAACATTGCGGTGTCGGCTTTATGACCGTTGACATCATTGCGCTAGTTGACGTTGTGACGGCATCCCGATGACCAGGTCAGTCTATAGCAGTTCCCTGGAAACCAGCTGATGATAATGTTGCCGTTCCATTAGTGTTAGTCATAGTTCCATTGGTGGGGATCACAAGTTGACTTAATTTACATTCCGGACTGTCAAATCCAATCCAATCCCATCAGGTTTTGGTTGTGGTTGTTGGCCCACTTATAACACGCTATCTAGACCACATGTTTTGCAGATCACTTGTAGATTTTTAAAACGTGGCAGTTGGTGATACACAGTGCAGCTGCTGGGTGACATGGAAAACGTGAACTGTGTGGGGTCCTGAGGACCGAGTTTGAGAACCACTGATCTAGACAATTTGGTTAATGTCTAAACTACCTGGCGAGACTTGCCTCTAACTTACCATCTCCACATAAGTCCTCGGTATAATGTTTTGGAATAAACATTTCGTATTTTGATTACATGTAGCCTCAGTATTTGCGCATGTCCCCTTCTGTTATGCAAGGTTTATAGGACCTCCCCTTGAGGATCCCATGATGCCAACATGGAGATAAAGAGGACAGTTCTTTCCAATGCAAAGTGCTCTAAAGCCTCAATGTAGCATCAAGGCACATCAAGAGTTAATGATATTAGTGCACTTGGGGTTGACAAAAATTGAGAGCAGTCTATTAAGCCTTTTAAAGCACTCGGAGAATGGTCCACGACGCAACATTACGAGCTGCAGCAAGACCTCAAAGCATCAATTAATTGCTTTGTTCTCTGAGAAACCATTTAGCTTTTCTCTTACAATATCATAAGTCAAGCTGCCAATACTCACTCCATGGGGGTTATGGCCTACAATGTACCTGCTCCTGCTAAAGAGATGTCTTCAATGCGGAATAAATTCACCATCATCTGAAGATGACTTGACGTTAGTTGTACAGCTGCCCTTCCGCTATCACGTCTCTTGATTTCTTGTCATCTCCCTCATAACTTTCTGTAATCACTATTAACTTAGAATGGTGTCTGACTTTCAATATGGGGAATTTAAAGATGGTTTGTACATAGGCACTGCCAACGAGTGGTAGTTCCCATCTACATTCAGGAAAGACAATCCACCGGGTTGGGGTGGATTATACAGAATTAAATGGGTCGCGTTGGTTCATTGCAGTGTAAAGTCCACTGGGGGACTGCTGCACCCTCCACTTACTCTTTGGTGGATAGGGTAGCAATTGATTTACCGACGGACACAATACAGACGGTCAAAATCCCGACAGCCGTTGACCGACAGTCAAAATACCAACACGGTCAAAATATCGACTTCCATTATGCCGACATGTTCAAAATGCTCACATAGTCAGAATACCGGCATTTTGAAATGCCGACATGTCAAAATGCCGGCATGCGTTTTTAAGGGATTTTACATTGTGTATTGGTGTCAATTCAAAATGACCTACTTTAATAAATGCATCCCTAAAATGTCAAGAACATTATAGGACATGTAATATCTTTCTCCTTGTAAATATTCTCCATACACAAGTTCACTTTCAGACTTATTCTGGAAATAACACCGCACAAAGTTTCCAACGTTTCAATGATCACAGACCCTGTAATTACATTAGATGTGCCTGGTGTACTGTCACTCCCGGTAACTCCTACACTTCTATTTACTTTTTTTCCTACGTTTAAGTACATATTTAATTTCCCGGCTGCTTCCAACGAGCTCCACATAATGAATCGGTTTCCAGTCATTTCACAACCCTCCGCGCTGTTTCTTTTTTATTTATTTTATTTTCACGCTTCATATTTCTCCAAAGAAAAACAGTTTGTACAAGAGGCTGATTAACATTATTAAAATTGAATTAAAATTCTTAATATTTATATTGCATTAAAATGATGAACATTCCTGTTTGGAGATGTGGAAGGCGCTCGCTTGTGAGTGGATTACGTGAAAGAGCGCAATTACAGTTCTCGGTGGGGTGATTCATTTGAGGGATTTTTTTTTTTATGTTTAAAATTTTTTTTATTAGTATTATGCTATTGGGATAAAATACTTTGGGAGGGAAGAAGAAGAATAAGGGAGAAGAAGGAAGAAGAAGAAGGGAAATCACAAACTGTGGAGACGGAAAACCGCCATTGTCCTTAAAGTTCTCCTTTTTTCGGGAGAAATGAAGTTGGCGGTGAAGTTCTGAGTATAACAAGGATAGAGAAATGGTTACTTGCATCTCTCCTGTGTACTGTATATCCGGAATAACTCAGTAGTATACACTACGGCTCCCCTAGTATTGTGGTGTTGTAATGGATTAGGTCAATGAGTTTCATAAGCCTATGGAGAGCAGTACTTAAGTACTGTACTTTAATGTACACCTTAGTGAAGATGCCTATTCAATAATACATTGATCTTCCTCCTGTGTTTGGGAGGGTATTGTGTAATCTCTAAGCTCTGCATGTGTTTGTCTTTATTCTTTCTTTTTCACTCTCTATGCTTATTGTTAAACCAGCGTTAGGTGATCTTTGGATCTCCGCCAGCGGAGCCACTACAACTCCCAGCATGCACTGTCAGCCTTAGGGAGAGAATCAGACATTGCTTTATGGAGAAAGGATATTGGGGTACAACGCAAATCTGCGCTTCTCATTTTCCAGTAGGTGGATGACATACTGTATGCATAAATGCTTTGTTCACATCACGACTGCCAATACATAATCAATCATGTACAGTACAGTATATTACTGCGTCGTCTGTCTGTAAATGCCCAGGCTTGTTTTACTGCTACGTTTTTCCCGATTGTACAGCTCTATAGAACACAAACACACACATAATATGTATATATTTGTATGAGAAAACTGCTGTATCTATGCACACACCTAGTAACAATCTTGACATACAAATGGATACATCTATTGATCACAATATAATAGAATTACTTAATTATCCAATCTGTCTCAATCTTAATAATTCAGCTCTCTCTGCAATTACATTTGGAACCTCCCGCCCTCTCCCAGCTTTTCGGAAGAGGCTACCCTATGTCTGTTTGTACCAATCCATCAGATGAGTTTGAGTTTAATCTTCCAGAGGTTGTGTGATCTTTGAAGTCACATTTAAGCTTCCAAGATCATATGTAGGTAAAACTGTTGACTTACCATAAGGACGTCACTGAATGCTGCTGTATCTGCACAGTGCCATTGACTTACATTTAACTACATTCCATGAGGAAACTGTCTTTAATATGTTTCATGGGGTCATTCCGACCCGTTCGCATGCTGCAGTTTGTTGCAGCGGTGTGAACGGGTCAGAACTGCGCATGCGCGGCGGCCGCATTGCACACGCACTTTGTTGCCCAGCGACGGCTGTCCCCGGGCAGCGACGCCACCAGCGGAAAAAGTGATCTCAGCGGCGACTGCAAGAAGGCTGACAGGCGGGAGGTGTTTAAGGGTGTCAACTGACCATTTTCAAGGCATGGTGAGGCAAACGCAGCCATGTCCAGGCATTTGGAGGGTGGATGTCTGACATCACAGCCGGGACCTTCATTTCTAGATCCGTCGCACAGGGTAAGTAAGTCTGACCCTGGTCTTCTTTTGCTCAAAACTTTTTTTGCATAGCAGGGCTGCACAAGTGATCGCAGCCTTGCTATGCAAAAAATCCCCCCCCCCCATAGGCGATGTCTAGGTGATCGCACGGGATGCAAAAAGTTGCTACGTGCGATCAACTCGGAATGAACCCTAATGCCCAGTAACATATAAAGTATATTGTTTACTAATGTCCTCTGCAGCGTATAGTATTAGATAAAGGCACTTAGCTGTGATCCCTCAGTGATTTGTGGGCCTTCACACCTTCATTTATATTCATGTACACTATGTAGACGAACGTTATTGGATACTGACAGCAACGAGATTGTATTGATGTCAGTACCGTGTAGGACCACCATGTGCAGTGATTACTGCAGACGCCCTTCTTGACAAACTGTCCACAAGTTCCTGGATATCAGCGGGCGGTATGTTTTGCCATTCCGCCTTAAGTACAGTGACCAACTGCGACATGAAAGAAGTTTGAGTTGGTCTAGAACGCACCCGTTGCTCCAATTCATTGGGTTCTCATTTAGGTTAAGATCTGGGTTCTGAGGTGGCCAGTCCATCCGGGTTACCGAATTTGCATAAGCTTGCAGACCTCCAATAGACCCAGCCACGTGCGCTTCTGCTTGCGACTCAGAATCCGCCTCGCACGACCACGTGTAACATCCTCATTTAAATTTTGCTTGTTAGCATCCTATCCCACGCTGCTGGGGCGGGTGTTTGTTACTC
Source organism: Pseudophryne corroboree (assembly GCF_028390025.1). Lineage (NCBI taxonomy): Eukaryota > Metazoa > Chordata > Amphibia > Anura > Myobatrachidae > Pseudophryne > Pseudophryne corroboree. The sequence goes on along the minus strand of NC_086444.1, from coordinate 27,029,271 downwards.
GGTGTTAAATGCTGTTTAAAGTAAGATATTATTGTGGCCTCCACAGCAGAAATTATGTGTGCCGCAAGGAAAACGGCTCCCAGCCCCCAAATAGCCCCATTATGAGACAAAGGACACTTTGGCAGAGATTATAGAACCAACTAAAAGAAAAATCCATTGTCCGTAATGACAAACATTTCACACCTGCGCGCCCAAAAGTAATAAATTCCATTGATTTCAAAAAGCAATTTACAATTAAATGCAAATCGGAGAAACGAGAAAATGTAAAGGTGGAACGGCACCACCTTCCCTGCGCACACCGATCTTTTCATTTCCAAAGCAATTAAATTGTTGGAAATTAATTTAGCGTTACTCCACGCTCACCCCTACCCCCAGCCCAAAAGAATAAAAAATAAAAAAATAATAATAAAACAATCAAAAATGAAATTGTTTTTCGGTTTACACCGACCATTTACTCGATCTTCATATTGCTGCCCCCCCCCCCCCCCCTCCCCACTCACCTACCTCCTATGAAAGAGTCTAAAACTTGTTTCTGTTATTTAATCATTGCAATTTCTGCCATCTGGGCGAGGACAGAGTAACAGAGATATTTGGGATTGAAGGCTCGGGAGCACAAACCATTTTATATTGATAGACCCGGCACATACATATAAATAGCCTGGTTTATTAGGGTGTGTTGTGTCCTACAGCAAGACAATAATGTATTTCTACCAATGTAATGATCTGTAACAGGGATACAGAACATTGCAGCAAATATTCAGGGAGCCTTATGTGTTCGTCATCCTTGTACACTATGGGGGTCATTCCGAGTTGATCGTAGCTGTGCTAAATTTTGCACAGCTACGATCGTAAACTCAGACATGCGGGGGGACGCCTAGCACAGGGCTAGTCCACCCCGCATGTCAGTGCCGGCCCGCCCGCACAAATACAAAAGCATCGCACAGAGGCGATGCCTTTGTATCTGTGGAGTAACTCCCGGCTAGCGCAGCTTCTGCGGCTGGCCGGGAGTTGAGTGTCGCTGCCGCTGGCTGGTGCGGCTGCAAGAGACGTCACGCAGCCGCTGCGCCACCCCCCCCCAACAGTCCGGCCACACCTGCGTTGGCCGGACCGCACCTACTAAACGGTGGCTTAGCGCCGCCGTTCAGCCCCCTCCCGCCCAGAGACCGCCTCTGTCTCAGAGGCAATCACTGGGCACCGACGACTGCCATGCGCCGGAGCACTGCGGCGCCAGCGCATGCGCAGTTCCGACCCGATTGCTGCGCTGCGACAAACTGCAGCGTGCGATCGGGTCGGAATGACCCCCTATATCTGGCTTAAAGTGAACCGTCACTTAAATACAGAGGAGGTGTAGTTAGTTAGTGCCTCATACCTCAGTTCCTAGGAAACTAATAGGAAGGATTTCGGTTCTGATCCCAAAGAGGTGACACTCGCTGTGTGCACTTATTTTGGAACAGTATTTACTGTATTATTCGTTAATGTTTTTGCTATACTGGCTAAAATGACTTCCCTCCTGGCCAGTATTCCTTTGTATGGCCCTGTATGGGCTCCCTAGACTATAGAGTCGTTCGCCTTCATTACACTAGTACAGATGGAGCAGACTTCAGTGCAGTGCTGTTCAGGGCATTTAAATAAAATGATTGCAGCTACTCATATTCATTCCATTGCAAAATCAGTGGCCATGATCTAATTGTGACCCGGTATCCGGTCTTTATGTCGACAGTCATTAGGTACACCACTATTGGTCGACATGCATTAGGTCGATGTGGTCTTTAGGTCAACGTGATCAGTAGGTCGACATGGCAAAGGTCGACACATGAAAACGTCAACATGAGTTTTCAAAGAAAAATAAAATAAATTTTTAAAACTTTTTCTTTCTTTACGATCCACGTGGACTACGATTGGGAATAGTAACCTGCCCGAGCGCAGCGGTAGTGGAGCGAGACACCGCGCCAGGAGCGTGGTGAGTGAAGCGGGCCATGCGAGGGGACACGGTTGCACTAATTGGGGTTCCCGGTCACTTTTTGAAGAAAATAACACCAAAAAAAAGACAAAAACTCATGTCGACCTTTTTCCATGTTGCCCTTTTCCGTGTCGACCTCATGACCATGTCGACATATTTCAGGTGTCAACCTACTCACGGTTGACCAATAGTGGTCGACCTAATGACTGTCAACCTAGTTAGGGTCGACCCAATTAACCACACCCTTGTGGTTGATAGTGATACGTTTCAGCCTTGTCCTGGTCCATTTTCCACCCGGCTGCCTGTACTGATAATGCCCCATTATGTTTTCTAGAGATGGGGGGAAGATGGAGAGCTAGTGATGTCAGTGTGCTCCGGCCAGGGGTCCCCAGACAGAGGGAGTCCCGGGTACAGTATCCCCTCCGCCCCATCCTTAATCTGGCTATGGGGAGGGCACTTATCACCCCCACCACCACTGCCCCCCACACACACATTCCGTAACATACACACTCAGAGGTGAGAGTATTCAGAATGCCTTTACTTGTTGTGCTGCCATATTATTCCTGCACATAGTATGTATTTAATTAAAAAAGAAAAAGAAAAAATAACCAAAACAAGCTGCGGATGATCATTTTTGAGATCAGTTTTCATTATGACAACATACGTGTGGAATCCGGTTTTCATTTGTTTTTGTTTTTTTATAGTTTGGAAAGGTGAAAAAATGCAACAGAAATAACAGATAACAATTTTTTGGTGGAAGTTCTAAAAAAATTATAAAAAAAAAATTAATAAATAAAATACAAACATTTGCTTTTAATTCACTTTCTTGCAATTTCAATAAAAAACAAATTGGGGCCTTTTTGAGTTCATTTTACTTGGAGTGTTATGGGTCCTACACACTGGGCGAGAATACTGAAAGATATGAACGATCTCGTTCATTGATGAACGAGATACCATTCATATCTTTCAGTGTGGAGTCACCAACGATGAACGATGCGCGGCCCCGCGCTCGTTCTTCGCTGCTGCCCCGTCGCCCGTGCATGCAGGCCAATATGGACGATCTCGTCCATATTTGCCTGCAGTGCTATGGAGCCGGGTGACGGGGGGAGTGAAGAAACTTCACTCCCGCCGTCACTGCCCCCCGCCGCCAGGTCGCCCGTTGGCCATATCCGCCGTTGGGCAGCTCGGCGGCGGATCGCGAAGTGTGTAGGGCCCATTAGAGGAATCAGCAGACTAATGGTGGAAAAAGCAAAATCTTCTAAAAACAGAAACAATAAAAAACAAAAATAAATAAATTGTGATTTGCATAAAATAATTACTGATATGAATAGTGGAATGCGGCCAGTCCAGCCAGAACATATCTCAGCACGGGAGAGAGAAGACCCTCAGCAGTGAAGGGGTTATTATACTGCGTCAGTATACACCACACTGCTTTCCAATTGTGAATAAGCATTATAATAAAACAAGTCTGGATTTTAACATACGAAGAAGTAAGACACCCTGGTATCCATCGGTTCCGGTATGAATGGTCGACCATGTTATGGTCGACAGTCATTAGGTCGACCACTATTGGTCGACATTGACATGGTCGACATGGACACATGGTCGACACATGAAAATGGTCGACACCTGAAAGGTCGACATATGAAAAGGTCGACATGAGTTTTTTTAGTTTTTTTGTGTCGTTTTTTGCGTAAAGTGACTGGGAACCCCAATTAGTGCACCGCGTCACCTCGCATGGCTCGCTTCGCTCGCCATGCTTCGGGCATGGTGCCTTCGCTCCGCTACCGCTTCGCTCGGCACACTTTACCGTTCCAATCGTAGTCCATGTGGATCGTAAAGTATGGAAAAGTTCCCCAAAAGAAAAAAAAGTTAAAAAACGCATGTCGACATTTTCATGTGTCAACCTTTCATGTGTCGACCATTTTCATGTGTCGACCATGTGTCCATGTCGACCATGTCAATGTCGACCAATAGTGGTCGACCTAATGACTGTCGACCATAACATGGTCGACCATGTGAAAGGATACCGTATCCATCTTAGGGGTACATTTACTAAAATGCGGGTTTTCAACTTTGAAGCTGTTGCCCGTAGGAACCAATCAGATTCTACTTATTAATCTAGCGCCATCTAGAAAATAATAGCCAGTCTTAATTCTGGTGGTGGGTCACTTTACATGTTCTAGTAAACGGTCGAGGGTCGCACACAAAATATGCCCCCCCATGCCCCTTTTATGCCATCAGAGACCTCCCCATGCCCCTTTATGCCATCAGAGACCTCCCCATGCCTTTGTATGCCATCAGAGACCTCCCCATGCCCCTTTATGCCATCAGAGACCTCCCCATGCCCTTTTATGCCATCAGATACCTTCCCATGCCCCTTTTATGCCATCAGAGACTTCCCCATGCCCCTTTTATGCCATCAGAGACCTCCCCATGCCCCTTTATGCCATCAGAGACCTCCCCATGCCCCTTTTATGCCATCAGAGACCTCCCCATGCCCCGTTATTCCATCAGAGACCTGCCCATGCCCCTTTATGCCATCAGAGACCTCCCCATGCCCCTTTTATGCCATCAGAGACCTCCCCATGCCCCTTTATACCATCAGAGACCTCACCATGCCCCTTTTATGCCATCAGAGACCTCCCCATGCCCCTTTATGCCATCAGAGACCTTCCCATGCCCCTTTTATGCCATCAGAGACTTCCCCATGCCCCTTTTATGCAATCAGAGACCTCCCCATGCCCCTTTTATGCCATCAGAGACCTCCCCATGCCCCATTATGCCATCAGAGAACTCCCCATACCCCTTTATGCCATCAGACATTTCAACATTTCCTTTTTATGCCATCAGACCCCTCATGGGTCACCTTCAATCCATGGGCCGCATTTTGCCTACCCCTGGTCTAGCCAGATATACTCTACAGTAAACGAGAATAGGTATTCCGTGGGTCTAACTAATGCACACCAGTACTTCCCTACAGCACAAACCCACACAGTGACACTGATATTCACCATCCACTATGTTTTTGAATTGAGATAATGTTACCCAGTGTGCGAGAACCCTAATGGAGTGTCTAGTCGCACGCTATCCGGCCCCTACATGTACTTTCCACAATGGAAATACAAAAGGGATCTTTGCGTCTTTCTTTATATAATTTGGACAACCCACTACCACACGGCGAGACATCCCTCTTGTAAAGACCTCATTTATATTTTCTTAATAATTTGGGAACAACGAAACCTCTTCTCAGTCTTTGATTGCCCGATGCTTCGAATGTCTTCTGGTGGAGCAAGGGCTTATCGTCTCATGTAAAAGCTTTTTGTCACCTCATTCATCTAATACCTATTTCTCCTTCCCTCGCCCTGCAGGCAAAGGATTCGTGGATAAAATCGAGCTGCGAGGGAGCGCATAAAGAGGATTTAGCTCTCCACAGGGGGGAAGGAAACATAAAGCAAGTGGGAGAGAAAGCCTTCACGGAGAGTGAGGGAGCTGACCCCGGGGGGATGTAGGACTCAGGTCCCATTCTCTTCTAGCGCACGTCCTGTTGATGCCTTTTTATTTCACATAATGAATATAAGAATATAAGACAAGCGTAGGGAAGAGACAGGTTGGGGGAAGTCAACGTTTGCTCCTTAAGTGTTTACAACAGAAGCAGATTTCTCAGTGCTCTGCGAGCAACGTAAAGAGACCGGTGACTGTATGTACAGATGTGTCCTTATACAAAGTCCTAAGTCACACCAAATAGTCCCTCTCTGTGTGCCAGGTCCGGCGCGACTCTGCTGTGATGGGCGCCGTTTGTACATCTGTGTGCGACTGAGTGTGAATCTGTACACGACGTGCTACAATGTAGCAGCCTCAGATTTTCCTCACGCCTTAAGTTTTCTTGGGTCTAATCTGCGACTTTGTGTATGTTTAAAACCAAGTCCTGAGCGGTTGCAGTCACAGCCTGGAGTCTCTGCTGCACAGAGCCGGCCCTAACCAATTTGATGCCCTAGGCAAGATTTTGGCTGGTGCCCCCTAGCACCGCCGCTAGTTCCTCCTCTGACCCTGCACCCCTTTTCCAGCACCATCACCCCTCGCCCATAGCAGTCCTCATTTTGGTGCTCCTACCCACTATATTTTAAATAGGAACAGTGCGCACATTTGGTGAACAGCTCAAAAAGGGGCGTGTTCTTGTTGGGAAGGGGCATGGCCACACAATAGTACCCCCAATTCAAATTACGCCAAACAGTAGTGCAACTTTATTCACAATTTATCATGTTATAGTGTCCTTTATTCACGTTACATCACACAGTAGTACTACTTTACCTTATATACATTACTCCACACAGTAGTGCTCCTTATTCACATTACATCCCACTGAATTGCTCCTTATTCACATTACACCCAACCATATTGCTATTTATACACACAATACCACACAGTAATGCCCCTTACACATATGACGCACATTATTAATGCCCTTATAGACATAATGCAGCTTACACATTATGCCAACCTTTATTAATGCCCTTATACACATAATGCCCCATACACATATGCCGAACACTACTGCAGAACCGCACTCAGCACTCACATGGCCGCTAACACTGTGACCTCTGCCTCTGCTTGGATACAGATGTGTCCTCATATATCTTGCCTCAATACACCATGCAGCAGGAGATGCCAGGCGTGAGTCAGCTGGCAGCTCTGCTAACGTCGGGTGCCTTTTTTGATGAAAATGCATCTTATTTGCATTACTATGTATGTGGCTGTACCTGCATATGAAATGATATGTTACAGGGATTTCCAGGAATACACTGTAACATAGTATTTTGTATGCAGATACAGCCGTAGTCACACACAGAATATAGGCATGTCACATATCACTTTACATAATAGCAGTGCCCACATAGGGCCATGTAATTTGTCACAGTACGCCTCATGATAAAGGCTTTTACTAAAACACTTCCAAACAGAGAGCTAACTTACCCGGGAGCCACCCCCAGGATCTCCCATTGGCACTACAAGGAACAGCATGCCTTCCAAATGCTGCTCCCATTCAATGCCTCATGCACACAAGCAGACAAACAATTAGGAAGCTGCTCAATCATACCTGGAGGTAATTATATATCAGGTGCTGGAAGGGGGAGGGGTAACAGACAAACAACAGACAAAGAGGAAGGGGGGTGCAAATCCCCAACCCCCAAATTCCCTTCCGCACACTGAGAATTACCTGTAACAATCCCTGAACCTATCTGGTAATAAAATTCAGAGAATTCGTCACAAATGTTTGCAAACACATGTTTAGCTGCTGGCCACTTCACGGCTTCTCTGATACAGCAGTCCTAACCTACATAATAGCAGTGCCCACATAGGGCCATGTAATTTGTCACAGTACGCCTCATGATAAAGGCTTTTACTAAAACACTTCCAAACAGAGAGCTAACTTACCCGGGAGCCACCCCCAGGATCTCCCATTGGCACTACAAGGAACAGCATGCCTTCCAAATGCTGCTCCCATTCAATGCCTCATGCACACAAGCAGACAAACAATTAGGAAGCTGCTCAATCATACCTGGAGGTAATTATATATCAGGTGCTGGAAGGGGGAGGGGTAACAGACAAACAACAGACAAAGAGGAAGGGGGGTGCAAATCCCCAACCCCCATGTAATTTGTCACAGTATGGGAGCAGCATTTGGAAGGCATGCTGTTCCTTGTAGTGCCAATGGGAGATCCTGGGGGTGGCTCCCGGGTAAGTTAGCTCTCTGTTTGGAAGTGTTTTAGTAAAAGCCTTTATCATGAGGCGTACTGTGACAAATTACATGGCCCTATGTGGGCACTGCTATTATGTAGGTTAGGACTGCTGTATCAGAGAAGCCGTGAAGTGGCCAGCAGCTAAACATGTGTTTGCAAACATTTGTGACGAATTCTCTGAATTTTATTACCAGATAGGTTCAGGGATTGTTACAGGTAATTCTCAGTGTGCGGAAGGGAATTTGGGGGTTGGGGATTTGCACCCCCCTTCCTCTTTGTCTGTTGTTTGTCTGTTACCCCTCCCCCTTCCAGCACCTGATATATAATTACCTCCAGGTATGATTGAGCAGCTTCCTAATTGTTTGTCCACATATCACTTTAATCAGCAGAAGCTGCTTGTGCCCTAGGCGTATGCCTAGTTTCTCTATACCTAAGGCAGGCTCTGCTGGTGCACTGTGAGCGGTGTTCCGCTGCATCTGCGATGCAAATAAAACACAAGAGCTAAAGAAATAGACGCTACGTTACCCAACTTGGTTGCACCGGACGTCTCGCTCTGTGTGGCGTGTAGGCGTGTAGATGTTAGGTGTATGAGGGCATACCTGTAAATAGTAATTGCAGGACATCTCTGCTGCAACTACAGATGCAGCACAATCCTCGCCCTCTTGTCCGACACAGACTGTGGCTCCCACGCAGGTCAGGGGCGAGCGCTGAAATGATTCTGCCATATTTTATAGACTAGTCATCAATGAACCTTAAATGAGACAGCACGCAGGACAAAACTCCATCCCGGGAATTCCAGCTATGGCAAGGGAAGTGGTACTGTGCATTTGCCGACATGTACAGCAATAAATAAGTACAGAGAATTGGTGACAGGATAAACAGCTATAGTAAATACTTGGGGGTGATTCAATAAAAGGGGCGGGCAGGAAATGGCTGACATGGGCCATTGTGACAGTGTTGCAACTGAAATTACTTCAATTTTACCCCTAAGTCACTCATTTTAGTTCGGAGCCCATGTGCAAATTGTGGCTACCGTACGTACGTGACTTGTGCGCAGCACGGTCCATCTACCGGACATTTTGGATTGGAGCAATTTTCCATTTATCCTAATTGAATTGCCTCCAATGAGTTTGTACATATACTGTACAGTATCTGACTACACACATGCACACACACACACACACACACTGTATATATTCCTATCTTCTGTCACTTATGTGACTGATCACTAGAGTGTTGGTCATGCATCTATTACAGTGATGACGCCCCTTCCCCCCACCTTGGTACATTAAGTCCTCGGTCCAGGGCAAGTGTTTGCTTAGCGTACTGTGCAGCAATGAGGTGTGAGCCCCTATCAGGGTGGGAATCCCGGACCTATCACTCGGTGTAGCCAGCCTCACACACATGCATCCACGGAGAGAAAAGATAATGCAGGCAACGTTAAAGGACGAAGATTCAGTGACCTTTACTAATCTCTCGTTCCACAAGCCATGTAGTCCGAGATGAGAACCTCCAAGTGGAAAGAAGAAGATAATACAATAGTCAGGTTTCTCATATAACTTCTATCCGTTACTGAGAACATTTCACAGTGAACCTGGAGCAGCATTTCATCATTGTTGTTTATTAAATATATATATATCACTCTACTATGGGCCTGGTTGAAAGGCGAGCGCAAACCTGATTTTTAGGCAGTTGATCGATCACCAGCCAATGAAGTCTCACTGCGCATTTGTGCCACGATATTCTTATGACGGCCACAGAGAGGATTTATTTGTAGAGTGATTGAGAGTCAGGAACTGTTTGTGGGGGGGGGGACTGTTATGGGGAGTGGTGGAAAATACGCAAGCGCGTCACAGCGGTTTTCAGGGCATGTTTTAGCCTGTGATTCCATACACATCTGAGTTTGTACGCAGCCGCTGGGAGCACAAAGTTGCTGGTGAGCTTCTCAGTACAAGTCCAGGTGGCTGCGGCATTTGCGTTTTTTGTCACCGCCGCTGTGCACACATTCGCAGCTGCAGCGGCATTAGCGCACATCTCGGTATGAGGCCCTACACTGCGATACATCCAGGTAAATATGTTTTCTTGGGACAGTTCTTTCTTTCTTTCTTTATTTATTATATAAAATTACTCCGAGACTCTTCACAGATGTTTCCTAATACAAAAAAATACTTTTTATAAACTTTACGGCAATTCTATAAAGAGCAGGCGGGTTCCAAACCTATTTGACCACTTATTAAGCTGCAAACCATTTCACCGAAGGCTTTGCGTAGCCTTATGCGGCTTCTTGGAAGAGAGCTGAGAATAAGTACAGACCATCTGCAGAAGTAAAAACGTTGTAACGCCTTTGACATTCTTCTGTCTCGGTGTGCATTACGCCCCCCCCGAGAATACCCGCCATCAGTCGTTATGGCACGGAAAGGTTCTCTGCGGCGTCCTTATGACATGAAGTTAGTGCTGCCACCACAGTATGTCTTCTACTCACCCTGCCACCGTGCTACAGCCACCATGGAGACAGCTGGGCCCCCAGGGGCTTATTCACACTTGTTATACCGCTGTTTACACCTCCTATACAGTATATAAGGAAACGACCATGATACGGCTCTTATGGCTGAGTTCCTGAAAGGCAGATGGAGTAGCTGTAAGCAGCGGGTTAAGCTGCTCCCTTCGCACAGACTGATGCGGGAAAGGCCAGGCTAATCCAAGGATTCAGCTCCAGCCGCTCTGCCCCTGATCTCAAAACCAATTTTCTTTGGTTTTGTAAAAGTAAAGGTCAGAAACGCTGGAATTTGATATCTCACAAGTCTTTCACGCTACAATGTGTCCTTCTCAAGGAAATTAGGATTCATTAAACCAGTGGCCTGATCGCATTGCAGGGACTCCCGCTGGCCCGCGGCCAGCCCAAGAATCCACCGGGGAGGGAGAAGACGTCAGCGCAGAAATCCGAGAGTGATACCTCAGCCCTGGAGGTGTCACTAGGTTTGTCATTCCCACCGGCAATAGCCCACATGCTATTTATTACCGTCAACTGCATTAAACTTTAATGTAACATCACTCAGGATCATCTCTTGGGTTCATCGCTCCCACAAAGTCGTAAAAGTATCAGTAAAGAAGAACTAAGAAGTTGGCGTCTTGTATCAGGGAGTTTATGGTAATATCACCACAATACGTGTTCTAATAGTTATAAGAAGAAGTATGAATAAGAATCAATATGTACTTTGTAAATAAATACAGTACAAGGTGACTTTATTGTCTTAGCAATAATGTAGCGATAATGAAGACAGCTCATGTCGACCTTTTCATGTGTCGACCTTTGCCATGCCAACCTACTGATCATGTCGGCCTAAAGCATGTCGACCAATAGTGGTCGACCTAACTGTGGTCGACCTAAATACCGGAAACCATCTGAGCAGCAATGTGCATTCAAATAGGTACCAATTGGGCGCTTTCACCGGTTGGGAGAGGAAAGCAGGGGAGGAAGTTCCAGGGTTCTATTTAAAAATGAAGATGAAAGCCGCATAAATTAAAACATCACCACTTTCCTTTTCTCTCCATAGCTCTCCTTATTTTTTAGGTACCCGGACAGACCTAGCGTTAAAAGGTCTGTTCCGGCAAGGAGATAAGAGAGCCTACTGCCGTCCAGTGGTGAATTTGCCATTAGGCCATACTTGCTGACTTTTAGGCTGCTCTCTCCGGGAGAGAGCAGCCAGGTCGGCTCAGCAGGGGGGTAGGCAGTAACATAACGTGCAGAGGGGGGCGGGCCAGAGGCGGAACATGAGCGTGGTGGAGGCGGGGCGGGGGCATAGCTGTATGATCGTGTCACATAAGCCACGCCCCCGCTGTGTAATGCCGCTATTACAGGCATTATACAGCAGGGGGCGTGGCTATGATGACGCGATTCAATAAGAATCGCGTCATGGCCTGCCCGGACCACAAACTTTACTCGCTAAGTGGGCGGCCGGGCAGGGGGGGACCCCTGAAATCAGGAGACTTACCTGCTCTTCTGGGGGGCCAGGAGGGTCACCCGATTCTCGGGAGCCTCCCGGCCATTCCGGGAGAGTAGGCAAGTATGCATTAGGCACGTGCGGCACGTGCCTAGGGGCGGCACTTGGATACTTGTGTTGATACTGACAGCCCAAAAAGTGCCAGTAACTACTAAATATTTCCACTGTACTGTACCATATGCCATCTTGATTGGACTGTAAATGGGTAGGACATGCACATACTGCCCCTGTAAGCTGTCCTACTTAGTAAATACATTAAAAAAAAAAATGTCATAGTGGCTTTTTTATTAAGCTATAAAATTGTTTATCATCAAATGAGGTCGGCCGTTACAGTTGTGGGCGCCCTCTCCCCAAAATCCGCCCCTGCTGTCGTCTTTTTAGTTTTCCCAAGCACTTTTTTCCAAATACATTTAAAGGCTTTTTCCAGTAAAAATTCTGGAGAAAATCTTTATTTCATTTGCTAAATAATCCCCATATTTTTTTATGTTTTTCAACGGTGTTGAATCTTCTGAAAGCTGCAACTGTTGAGATGTGTGACGTTGGGACCTAGGGTGTTAGGGACGGGTCACACCAAAGGGGGACAAAGCTTGTATGTTCAGACCTGCACAAGGACACTAAAATCAGGGGACTTCCAAGAGTAATAACAGTATATTACAATACTCTGTGGATTTGTGTAACTTTGTTCGGTGTCTTTGCGCTATTACTATTCTATATTGGACAGGTATCCTGGCCGGCCCGAGGGGCGGGGGATGAGTCCTGGAGCTGGGCTAATGGAAATCTCATTTGCAAAACTAATGAGATCAAGACACAAAAAGGGGGACTGTGTAGAATGTGATATAATTCACTTGCATCATATTTAGTTTGAAAAAAACTAAAAAGCAGAACCATTGGAAATAGCTGTGAGGCTTCACTTGTTCCTTATAAAAAGCACATCAGCTCGGATTTTATAGAAAATGAAAAGACATTCTGCATGCTTGGCAGATTTTAAGACCTTTGCCTAGAGAGGAAACCATATAAAAGACCGGATTCAATTAATCTAACGTCTCTGCTTTAAAAGGATTCGGCCCTGTTTAAATTGTACGTTGCAGGTAGATGTATGTTTATGAATCTCCAGAGTTATTTATGAAGCCACAAAATGTCACTTTCGGTGTTAAAAAAAGGGCTTCTTGGAGGCATTGCCTAATACGCCCCCTTTCTTGGCTTCTTCTGCGCAAAGTTATTTTGTAGTTGCAGAGGATTATAAGAGAAACCCGGGAGTTGTTCCTCTCACTGTGTCAGCAACCCACAACCTACAGCTGCCTTCCAGATGGGATATGAAGTGCTGTCGTGGGCTGTACTGGTAGACTCCCACCACGTACGTAGGCTCCTGCCTGTTGCAGATATTGATGTGGACAGTGGGGCGGCTGGTACAAGGGTCATTGCTCCCATTGGTTAATTTGTGACATTCCCGTATAGCCACGTCATTCTTTCCCTTTCAGGATCAGCTTTATTAAATGTTATTCAATGACAATGTGACACAAAAGTGTCTTACACATTTTAAAATCTCTGCTACATTCAGAAAATGAATAAATCCTGCTGTGTAACTCCTGTATTTCTTCTCTATAATCCCTTTCCCTAATTCTCCTCTTCGTCCTCTCTCCCATTCCCCAGTCACCTGTCTATTTTTCACTCTGCTATTGTCTCTAATGTTTCCCTTCTGTCTCCATTTCCTGTTTCTCACATTTGCTTTCCTTTTCCATTTCCTGTTTCTCACATTTGTTTTCCTTTTCCATTTCCTGTCTCTCACATTTCCCTTCCCTATCTTACTTCCCATCTCTCACATTTCTTTTCACTCTCCATTTACAGTCACTCATGTTTGCCTTCCCTCTGTATTTCCTGTCTTATATATTTTCCTTCCTCTTCCATTTCCTGTCTCTCACAATTTCCTTCCATCTCTATATCCTGTCCCTCATGTTTCCCTTCCTTTTCTGTTTCCTGTCTCTCACATTTCCCTTCCCTTTCCATTTCCTGTCTCTCACATTTCCCTTCCATCTGCACTTCCTGTCTGTCACATTTCCCTTCTCTCTCCATTTCCTGTCTCACAATTCCCTTCCATCTCTATTTCCTGTCCCTCATGTTTCCCTTCCTTTTCCATTTCTGTCTCTCACATTTCCCTTCCATCTCCACTTCCTGTCTCTTACATTTCCCTTCCCTCTCCATTTCCTGTCTCTTACATTTCCCTTCCCTCTCCATTTCCTGTCTTTCACATTTCCCTTCCCTCTCCATTTCCTGTCTCTTACATTTTCCTTCCCTATTCAATTTCTGTCTCTCACATTTCCCTAAATATGTGTGTGTGTGTGTGTGTGTGTGTGTGTGTGTGTGTGTGTGTGTGTGTGTGTGTGTGTGTGTGTGTGTGTGTGTGTGTACAGTTGATAGGGGATAAAGATTGTAAGCTCCACTGGGGCAGGAACTGATGTGAATGCCCAAATATTCTGTTTGTGAAGCGCTGTGGAATATGTATGCGTTATATAAATAACTGGTAATAATAATAATAATAATAATAATGCAACTTTAATTAAATGACACAGTAAAAAAAAAGGTAGAAAAAAATGGTGATATCCGTGAGGCACGAGGCATTTTGTGTCTCTAGTTCCCATTGAAGCAATAGAAACAACCACAAATAACGTGGCAGGTTACAGGACCAAACATGTCACAGACAGCAGCAAACATATGTTTGTAGTTAATAAGGGGGAGAGGTAAGAACCTGTGGAGAGAGATAAAGTGATGCCCATATGAACCAATCAGCTTCCAACTGTCATTTATCTAGCACTGTTTTAAAAAATGACAGAAGGTGCTCTGGCCAGCTTCTTCACTTTATCTCTCTCCAAGGCTTGATGCGTCTTCCCCAACAGTATACACTTTACCTGAACATGTTTTAAGAAAAAAAGAAAAAAAAGTGTAAAATAAACCTTAGTAATGCAAAAAAAGTCCCGAGCCCCCAGCGCGAGAACGAAGCCTGATCCTCCTCTATATTAACAGCCAGGATTTATGCCGACCTCATTTTACGCATCTAAACATCTCATTTGCATACTGCAATAAACCATATTTAATCTTAATTTCTGCACCTTTTATTTCAAGGCTAATAGGTAGCCAAATATATAGGTAAGTGATACTTAGCCCGCCGTTAATGGCAATTTCATTTTCCATCACTGTTTAAGTACCTATCATTAAAAAAGAGAATGTGTGTTTGTTTATGGCAGTAATAGCGTTATGAATGAGATCATATTCGTCGCCTCCAGCTATGGGGAAGGAGAAATCTGCTGGGTTCTCGATTTTCCTGTGTCAAGCGGCCGCCTTATAAAACACTCCTTCTCCCCAATAAATCAGGGCTTGCTGCACGGAGTCGCTTTGATAAGTGGCAGGGGCAGCGGTGGTGCAGCCATCTTTTTTTTTATGGGATTGCATACATGGCTGGATTTTGTATCCTCGCTCACAGAGTTTAAAGGCTTAAAGAAGTTAGGGGGACATTTACTAAGCAGTGATACGAGCGGAGAAGTGAGCCAGTGGAGAAGTTGCCCATGGCAACCAATCAGCACTGAAGTAACAGCTATAATTTGCATACTATAAAATTATACACAGCTGCTGCTTGGTTGATGGAGCAACTTCTCCACTGGCTCAATTATCCGCTCTTATCACTGCTTAGTAAATGTCCCCCTTAGTTCTCTCTTAATAAGCCCTTTTGTAGAAACCCTTAAGGAAAATCAATCTGTGTAGCCGTATAATCCATGGGCAAGAACAGAATGACGCCACCTTTTGGTCATATTGTCATGAGTTAAAAAAAAAAAAAGGATTAAGGTGGCTATTCAGCATCATACGCAAATTAACAAAAAGGCACATCGGCCGAAAATCGACTATTTGCGCACAACGCGTGTGCGAGGGGTTTCACAGCCTTGATGCAATCGCATAGTGGTTGACAGGCGGCGGACGGCGATGTGTGTGATTTTCACCCCGACTCTGCATCGCGCTCTATGTTTCCGGTTTCCAGAAAGAAATATTGGCCCTCATTCCGAGTTGTTCGCTCGCTAGCTGCTTTTAGCAGCTTTGCACACGCTAAGCCGCCGCCTACTGGGAGTGAATATTAGCTTTGCAGAATTGCGAACGAAAGATTAGCAGAATTGCGAATAGAAATTTCTTAGCAGTTTCTGAGTAGCTCGAGACTTACTCTGCCACTGCGATCAGTTCAGTCAGTTTCGTTCCTGGTTTGACGTCACAAACACACCCAGCGTTCGCCCAGCCACTCCCCCGTTTCTCCAGACACTCCCACGTTTTTCCCTGACACGCCTGCGTTTTTTCCGCACACACCCATAAAACGGTCAGTTTCCGCCCAGAAACACCCAATTCCTGTCAATCACACTACGATCACCAGAACGATGAAAAATCTTCGTTAAGCTGTGAGTAAAATACCAAACTTTTGTGCTAATTTACTTGGTGCAGGCGCACTGCGAACATTGCGCATGCGCAGTATGCGACTTATCGCACCGATGCAAAGAAAAAGAACGAGCGAACAACTCGGAATGAGGGCCATTATTTGTTAAAATGCATCATTTATCCCGGTATCAAGTTCAACAAATCAGCCTTCTCCGTAGCTGGCGTAACCTCATTTTGCGTGTGCAAATACGGTTAGTGACATGTATAGAAAATGTCCCCTTTTTATTTTAGGAATAAATCCCAAACCTCATGACTTACAGCCCCCTTCAATGTAAATTGCTTTGGAAGAAAGATTTTGGTGGCCCGCGGAGAAAATGACAGAGCTCGGCACCGCAAGGCGCTCGCGGACTCGCTGAAAACTGACGGCATGGTAGCAATTTTAAGCAGCTCACCTGAAAAATGGAGAGCAAAGTGCACAGATGGCTTATCATTTCCCAGAGCCTGTCACATTTACTTTATCTTAAGTCTAGTGTCACCTAAAATCACCCAGAAAAATGTGAATTTATATATATATATATATATATATATATATATGTATATATTGCTTTTATTGTATAATAATATATTAGTCACTCTTTAATCCCTTTGTCAATTTAGTAGCATATGTCTCATAGCAATAATTACTATATCTTAAATAACAGATACAGAATGACTAAAAGCAGGGTCAAATAAAGGATTTCTAGGGGAAGGGGGTGTTTTAAAATGCTTATAAAGCGAGTATGGCTAGATCATGAAGTGGGCGTAATTATCAAAAGATTAACTGTGGTGTCCTGCCTCTGACATACATAGTGCAGTGTATGTAATACATCAGACATATACAGAGCCAGTGATCACAGTAACCCAGTATATGCGGCAGTAGTGCCAGCCATACATAGTGCAGTGTATGTAATACATCAGACATATACAGGACCAGTGATCACAGTAACCCGGTATATGTAGCAGTAGTGCCAGCCATACATAGTGCAGTGTATGTAATACATCAGACATATACAGGACCAGTGATCACAGTAACCCAGTATATGCGGCAGTAGTGCCAGCCATACATAGTGCAGTGTATGTAATACATCAGACATATACAGAGCCAGTGATCACAGTAACCCAGTATATGCGGCAGTAGTACCAGCCATACATAGTGCAGTGTATGTAATACATCAGACATATACAGGACCAGTGATCACAGTAACCCGGTATATGTGGCAGTAGTACCAGCCATACATAGTGCAGTGTATGTAATACATCAGACATATACAGAGCCAGTGATCACAGTAACCCAGTATATGCGGCAGTAGTGCCAGCCATACATAGTGCAGTGTATGTAATACATCAGACATATACAGGACCAGTGATCACAGTAACCCGGTATATGTGGCAGTAGTGCCAGCCATACATAGTGCAGTGTATGTAATACATCAGACATATACAGGACCAGTGATCACAGTAACCCGGTATATGTGGCAGTAGTGCCAGCCATACATAGTGCAGTGTATGTAATACATCAGACATATACAGGACCAGTGATCACAGTAACCCGGTATATGTGGCAGTAGTGCCAGCCATACATAGTGCAGTGTATGTAATACATCAGACATATATAGGGCCAGTGATCACAGTAACCCGGTATATGTGGCAGTAGTGCCAGCCATACATAGTGCAGTGTATGTAATACATCAGACATATACAGGACCAGTGATCACAGTAACCCGGTATATGTGGCAGTAGTGCCAGCCATACATAGTGCAGTGTATGTAATACATCAGACATATACAGGACCAGTGATCACAGTAACCCGGTATATGCGGCAGTAGTGCCAGCCATACATAGTGCAGTGTATGTAATACATCAGACATATACAGGACCAGTGATCACAGTAACCCGGTATATGTGGCAGTAGTGCCAGCCATACATAGTGCAGTGTATGTAATACATCAGACATATACAGGACCAGTGATCACAGTAACCCGGTATATGCGGCAGTAGTGCCAGCCATACATAGTGCAGTGTATGTAATACATCAGACATATACAGGACCAGTGATCACAGTAACCCGGTATATGTAGCAGTAGTGCCAGCCATACATAGTGCAGTGTATGTAATACATCAGACATATACAGGACCAGTGATCACAGTAACCCGGTATATGCGGCAGTAGTGCCAGCCATACATAGTGCAGTGTATGTAATACATCAGACATATACAGGACCAGTGATCACAGTAACCCGGTATATGCGGCAGTAGTGCCAGCCATACATAGTGCAGTGTATGTAATACATCAGACATATACAGGACCAGTGATCACAGTAACCCGGTATATGTGGCAGTAGTGCCAGCCATACATAGTGCAGTGTATGTAATACATCAGACATATATAGGGCCAGTGATCACAGTAACCCGGTATATACGGCAGTAGGAGCAGCCATACATAGTGCAGTGTATGTAATACATCAGACATATACAGGGCCAGTGATCACAGTAACCCGGTATATGCGGCAGTAGTGCCAGCCATACATAGTGCAGTGTATGTAATACATCAGACATATACTGGACCAGTGATCACAGTAACCCGGTATATGTAGCAGTAGTGCCAGCCATACATAGTGCAGTGTATGTAATACATCAGACATATACGGGACCAGTGATCACAGTAACCCGGTATATGCGGCAGTAGTGCCAGCCATACATAGTGCAGTGTATGTAATACATCAGACATATACAGGACCAGTGATCACAGTAACCCGGTATATGCAGCAGTAGTGCCAGCCATACATAGTGCAGTGTATGTAATACATCAGACATATACAGGACCAGTGATCACAGTAACCCGGTATATGCGGCAGTAGTGCCAGCCATACATAGTGCAGTGTATGTAATACATCAGACATATACAGGACCAGCGATTACAGTAACCCGGTATATGCGGCAGTAGTGCCAGCCATACATAGTGCAGTGTATGTAATACATCAGACATATACAGGACCAGTGATCACAGTAACCCGGTATATGCGGCAGTAGTGCCAGCCATACATAGTGCAGTGTATGTAATACATCAGACATATACAGGCCAGTGATCACAGTAACCCGGTATATGCGGCAGTAGTGCCAGCCATACATAGTGCAGTGTATGTAATACATCAGACATATACAGGACCAGTGATCACAGTAACCCGGTATATGCGGCAGTAGTGCCAGCCATACATAGTGCAGTGTATGTAATACATCAGACATATACAGGCCAGTGATCACAGTAACCCGGTATATGCGGCAGTAGTGCCAGCCATACATAGTGCAGTGTGTGTAATACATCAGACATATACAGGGCCAGTGATCACAGTAACCCGGTATATGCGGCAGTAGTGCCAGCCATACATAGTGCAGTGTATGTAATACATCAGACATATACAGGGCCAGTGATCACAGTAACCCGGTATATGCGGCAGTAGTGCCAGCCATACATAGTGCAGTGTATGTAATACATCAGACATATACAGGGCCAGTGATCACAGTAACCCGGTATATGCGGCAGTAGTGCCAGCCATACATAGTGCAGTGTATGTAATACATCAGACATATACAGGGCCAGTGATCACAGTAACCCGGTATATGCGGCAGTAGTGCCAGCCATACATAGTGCAGTGTATGTAATACATCAGACATATATAGGACCAGTGATCACAGTAACCCGGTATATGCGGCAGTAGTGCCAGCCATACATAGTGCAGTGTATGTAATATATCAGACATATACAGGACCAGTGATCACAGTAACCCAGTATATGTGGCAGTAGTGCCAGCCATACATAGTGCAGTGTATGTAATACATCAGACATATACAGGACCAGTGATCACAGTAACCCGGTATATGCGGCAGTAGTGCCAGCCATACATAGTGCAGTGTATGTAATACATCAGACATATACAGGACCAGTGATCACAGTAACCCGGTATATGCGGCAGTAGTGCCAGCCATACATAGTGCAGTGTATGTAATACATCAGACATATACAGGACCAGTGATCACAGTAACCCGGTATATAAGGCAGTAGGACCAGCCATACATAGTGCAGTGTGTGTAATACATCAGACATATACAGGACCAGTGATCACAGTAACCCGGTATATAAGGCAGTAGGACCAGCCATACATAGTGCAGTGTGTGTAATACATCAGACATATACAGGACCAGTGATCACAGTAACCCGGTATATGCGGCAGTAGTGCCAGCCATACATAGTGCAGTGTATGTAATACATCAGACATATACAGGACCAGTGATCACAGTAACCCGGTATATAAGGCAGTAGGACCAGCCATACATAGTGCAGTGTGTGTAATACATCAGACATATACAGGACCAGTGATCACAGTAACCCGGTATATGCGGCAGTAGTGCCAGCCATACATAGTGCAGTGTATGTAATACATCAGACATATACAGGACCAGTGATCACAGTAACCCGGTATATAAGGCAGTAGGACCAGCCATACATAGTGCAGTGTATGTAATACATCAGACATATACAGGACCAGTGATCACAGTAACCCGGTATATGCGGCAGTAGTGCCAGCCATACATAGTGCAGTGTATGTAATACATCAGACATATACAGGACCAGTGATCACAGTAACCCGGTATATGCGGCAGTAGTGCCAGCCATACATAGTGCAGTGTATGTAATACATCAGACATATACAGGACCAGTGATCACAGTAACCCGGTATATGCGGCAGTAGTGCCAGCCATACATAGTGCAGTGTATGTAATACATCAGACATATACAGGACCAGTGATCACAGTAACCCGGTATATGCGGCAGTAGTGCCAGCCATACATAGTGCAGTGTATGTAATACATCAGACATATACAGGACCAGTGATCACAGTAACCCAGTATATGGGGCAGTAGTGTCAGTCATACATAGTGCAGTGTATGTAATACATCAGACATATACAGGACCAGTGATCACAGTAACCCGGTATATGCGGCAGTAGTGCCAGCCATACATAGTACAGTGTATGTAATACATCAGACATATACAGGACCAGTGATCACAGTAACCCGGTATATGCGGCAGTAGTGCCAGCCATACATAGTGCAGTGTATGTAATACATCAGACATATACAGGACCAGTGATCACAGTAACCCGGTATATGTGGCAGTAGTGCCAGCCATACATAGTGCAGTGTATGTAATACATCAGACATATACAGGACCAGTGATCACAGTAACCCGGTATATGCAGCAGTAGTGCCAGCCATACATAGTGCAGTGTATGTAATACATCAGACATATACAGGACCAGTGATCACAGTAACCCGGTATATGCGGCAGTAGGACCAGCCATACATAGTGCAGTGTATGTAATACATCAGATATATACAGGACCAGTGATCACAGTAACACGGTATATGCGGCAGTAGTGCCAGCCATACATAGTGCAGTGTATGTAATACATCAGACATATACAGGACCAGTGATCACAGTAACCCGGTATATGCGGCAGTAGTGCCAGCCATACATAGTGCAGTGTATGTAATACATCAGACATATACAGGGCCAGTGATCACAGTAACCCGGTATATGTGGCAGTAGTGCCAGCCATACATAGTGCAGTGTATGTAATACATCAGACATATACAGGGCCAGTGATCACAGTAACCCGGTATATGCGGCAGTAGTGCCAGCCATACATAGTGCAGTGTATGTAATACATCAGACATATACAGGACCAGTGATCACAGTAACCCGGTATATGCGGCAGTAGTGCCAGCCATACATAGTGCAGTGTATGTAATACATCAGACATATACAGGACCAGTGATCACAGTAACCCGGTATATGAGGCAGTAGGAGCAGCCATACATAGTGCAGTGTATGTAATACATCAGACATATACAGGACCAGTGATCACAGTAACCCGGTATATGCGGCAGTAGTGCCAGCCATACATAGTGCAGTGTATGTAATACATCAGACATATACAGGGCCAGTGATCACAGTAACCCGGTATATGTGGCAGTAGTGCAGCCATACATAGTGCAGTGTATGTAATACATCAGACATATACAGGACCAGTGATCACAGTAACCCGGTATATGCAGCAGTAGTGCCAGCCATACATAGTGCAGTGTATGTAATACATCAGACATATACAGGACCAGTGATCACAGTAACCCGGTATATGCGGCAGTAGTGCCAGCCATACATAGTGCAGTGTATGTAATACATCAGATATATACAGGGCCAGTGATCACAGTAACCCGGTATATGTGGCAGTAGTGCCAGCCATACATAGTGCAGTGTATGTAATACATCAGACATATACAGGGCCAGTGATCACAGTAACCCGGTATATGTGGCAGTAGTGCAGCCATACATAGTGCAGTGTATGTAATACATCAGACATATACAGGACCAGTGATCACAGTAACCCGGTATATGCGGCAGTAGTGCCAGCCATACATAGTGCAGTGTATGTAATACATCAGATATATACAGGACCAGTGATCACAGTAACCCGGTATATGCGGCAGTAGGAGCAGCCATACATAGTGCAGTGTATGTAATACATCAGACATATACAGGACCAGTGATCACAGTAACCCGGTATATGTGGCAGTAGTGCAGCCATACATAGTGCAGTGTATGTAATACATCAGACATATACAGGACCAGTGATCACAGTAACCCGGTATATGCAGCAGTAGTGCCAGCCATTCATAGTGCAGTGTATGTAATACATCAGACATATACAGGACCAGTGATCACAGTAACCCGGTATATACGGCAGTAGGAGCAGTCATACATAGTGCAGTGTATGTAATACATCAGACATATACAGGACCAGTGATCACAGTAACCCGGTATATGCGGCAGTAGGGCCAGCCATACATAGTGCAGTGTATGTAATACATCAGACATATACAGGACCAGTGATCACAGTAACCCGGTATATGCGGCAGTAGTGCCAGCCATACATAGTGCAGTGTATGTAATACATCAGACATATACAGGGCCAGTGATCACAGTAACCCGGTATATGCGGCAGTAGTGCCAGCCATACATAGTGCAGTGTATGTAATACATCAGACATATACAGGACCAGTGATCACAGTAACCCGGTATATGTGGCAGTAGTGACAGCCATACATAGTGCAGTGTATGTAATACATCAGACATATACAGGGCCAGTGATCACAGTAACCCGGTATATGTGGCAGTAGTGCCAGCCATACATAGTGCAGTGTATGTAATACATCAGACATATACAGGGCCAGTGATCACAGTAACCCGGTATATGCGGCAGTAGGGGCCAGCCATACATAGTGCAGTGTATGTAATACATCAGACATATACAGGACCAGTGATCACAGTAACCCGGTATATGTGGCAGTAGTGCCAGTCATACATAGTGCAGTGTATGTAATACATCAGACATATACAAGGACCAGTGATCACAGTAACCCGGTATATGCGGCAGTAGGGCCAGCCATACATAGTGCAGTGTATGTAATACATCAGACATATACAGGACCAGTGATCACAGTAACCCGGTATATGCGGCAGTAGTGCCAGCCATACATAGTGCAGTGTATGTAATACATCAGACATATACAGGGCCAGTGATCACAGTAACCCGGTATATGCGGCAGTAGTGCCAGCCATACATAGTGCAGTGTATGTAATACATCAGACATATACAGGACCAGTGATCACAGTAACCCGGTATATGCGGCAGTAGGACCAGCCATACATAGTGCAGTGTATGTAATACATCAGACATATACAGGACCAGTGATCACAGTAACCGGTATATGCGGCAGTAGGAGCAGCCATACATAGTGCAGTGTATGTAATACATCAGACATATACAGGACCAGTGATCACAGTAACCCGGTATATGCGGCAGTAGTACCAGCCATACATAGTGCAGTGTATGTAATACATCAGACATATACAGAGCCAGTGATCACAGTAACCCGGTATATGCGGCAGTAGTGCCAGCCATACATAGTGCAGTGTATGTAATACATCAGACATATACAGGACCAGTGATCACAGTAACCCGGTATATGCGGCAGTAGGACCAGCCATACATAGTGCAGTGTATGTAATACATCAGACATATACAGGGCCAGTGATCACAGTAACACGGTATATGTGGCAGTAGGAGCAGCCATACATAGTGCAGTGTATGTAATACATCAGACATATACAGGGCCAGTGATCACAGTAACCCGGTATATGCGGCAGTAGGAGCAGCCATACATAGTGCAGTGTATGTAATACATCAGACATATACAGGGCAGTGATCACAGTAACCCGGTATATGCGGCAGTAGTGCCAGCCATACATAGTGCAGTGTATGTAATAACATCAGACATATACAGGACCAGTGATCACAGTAACCCGGTATATGCGGCAGTAGTGCCAGCCATACATAGTGCAGTGTATGTAATACATCAGACATATACAGGACCAGTGATCACAGTAACCCGGTATATAAGGCAGTAGGACCAGCCATACATAGTGCAGTGTATGTAATACATCAGACATATACAGGGCCAGTGATCACAGTAACCCGGTATATGCGGCAGTAGTGCCAGCCATACATAGTGCAGTGTATGTAATACATCAGACATATACAGGACCAGTGATCACAGTAACCCGGTATATGTGGCAGTAGTGCCAGCCATACATAGTGCAGTGTATGTAATACATCAGACATATACAGGGCAGTGATCACAGTAACCCGGTATATGCGGCAGTAGTGCCAACCATACATAGTGCAGTGTATGTAATACATCAGACATATACAGGACCAGTGATCACAGTAACCCGGTATATGCGGCAGTAGGAGCAGCCATACATAGTGCAGTGTATGTAATACATCAGACATATACAGGACCAGTGATCACAGTAACCCGGTATATGCGGCAGTAGTGCCAGCCATACATAGTGCAGTGTATGTAATACATCAGACATATACAGGACCAGTGATCACAGTAACCTGGTATATGTGGCAGTAGTGCCAGCCATACATAGTGCAGTGTATGTAATACATCAGACATATACAGGGCAGTGATCACAGTAACCCGGTATATGCGGCAGTAGTGCCAGCCATACATAGTGCAGTGTATGTAATACATCAGACATATACAGGGCCAGTGATCACAGTAACCCGGTATATGCGGCAGTAGTGCCAGCCATACATAGTGCAGTGTATGTAATACATCAGACATATACAGGGCCAGTGATCACAGTAACCCGGTATATGTGGCAGTAGTGCCAGCCATACATAGTGCAGTGTATGTAATACATCAGACATATACAGGACCTGTGATCACAGTAACCCGGTATATGTGGCAGTAGGAGCAGCCATACATAGTGCAGTGTATGTAATACATCAGACATATACAGGACCAGTGATCACAGTAACCCGGTATATAAGGCAGTAGGACCAGCCATACATAGTGCAGTGTATGTAATACATCAGACATATACAGGACCAGTGATCACAGTAACCCGGTATATGCGGCAGTAGTGCCAGCCATACATAGTGCAGTGTATGTAATACATCAGACATATACAGGACCAGTGATCACAGTAACCCGGTATATGCGGCAGTAGTGCCAGCCATACATAGTGCAGTGTATGTAATACATCAGACATATACAGGACCAGTGATCACAGTAACCCGGTATATGCGGCAGTAGTGCCAGCCATACATAGTGCAGTGTGTGTAATACATCAGACATATACAGGACCAGTGATCACAGTAACCCGGTATATGCGGCATAGGGCCAGCCATACATAGTGCAGTGTATGTAATACATCAGACATATACAGGACCAGTGATCACAGTAACCCGGTATATGCGGCATAGGGCCAGCCATACATAGTGCAGTGTATGTAATACATCAGACATATACAGGACCAGTGATCACAGTAACCCGGTATATGCGGCAGTATTGCCAGCCATACATAGTGCAGTGTATGTAATACATCAGACATATACAGGACCAGTGATCACAGTAACCCGGTATATGCGGCAGTAGTGCCAGCCATACATAGTGCAGTGTATGTAATACATCAGACATATACAGGGCCAGTGATCACAGTAACCCGGTATATGTGGCAGTAGTGCCAGCCATACATAGTGCAGTGTATGTAATACATCAGACATATACAGGACCAGTGATCACAGTAACCCGGTATATGCGGCAGTAGGGCCAGTCATACATAGTGCAGTGTATGTAATACATCAGACATATACAGGGCCAGTGATCACAGTAACCCGGTATATGTGGCAGTAGTGCCAGCCATACATAGTGCAGTGTATGTAATACATCAGACATATACAGGACCAGTGATCACAGTAACCCGGTATATGCGGCAGTAGGGCCAGTCATACATAGTGCAGTGTATGTAATACATCAGACATATACAGGGCCAGTGATCACAGTAACCCGGTATATGTGGCAGTAGTGCCAGCCATACATAGTGCAGTGTATGTAATACATCAGACATATACAGGACCAGTGATCACAGTAACCCGGTATATGCGGCAGTAGTGCCAGCCAT
Organism: Pseudophryne corroboree; assembly: GCF_028390025.1. Classification (NCBI taxonomy): domain Eukaryota; kingdom Metazoa; phylum Chordata; class Amphibia; order Anura; family Myobatrachidae; genus Pseudophryne; species Pseudophryne corroboree. Next base: position 27,002,523 of record NC_086444.1, on the reverse strand, counting down.
ACATAGTGCAGTGTATGTAATACATCAGACATATATAGGGCCAGTGATCACAGTAACCCGGTATATGCGGCAGTAGTGCCAGCCATACATAGTGCAGTGTATGTAATACATCAGACATATACAGGACCAGTGATCACAGTAACCCGGTATATGCGGCAGTAGTGCCAGCCATACATAGTGCAGTGTATGTAATACATCAGACATATACAGGACCAGTGATCACAGTAACCCGGTATATGCGGCAGTAGTGCCAGCCATACATAGTGCAGTGTATGTAATACATCAGATATATACAGGACCAGTGATCACAGTAACCCGGTATATGCGGCAGTAGTGCCAGCCATATATAGTGCAGTGTATGTAATACATCAGACATATACAGGGCCAGTGATCACAGTAACCAGGTATATGCGGCAGTAGTGCCAGCCATACATAGTGCAGTGTGTGTAATACATCAGATATATACAGGACAGTGATCACAGTAACCCGGTATATGTGGCAGTAGGGCCAGCCATACATAGTGCAGTGTATGTAATACATCAGACATATACAGGGCCAGTGATCACAGTAACCCGGTATATGCGGCAGTAGTGCCAGCCATACATAGTGCAGTGTATGTAATACATCAGACATATACAGGACCAGTGATCACAGTATCCCGGTATATGTGGCAGTAGTGCCAGCCATACATAGTGCAGTGTATGTAATACATCAGACATATACAGGACCAGTGATCACGGTAACCCGGTATATGCGGCAGTAGTGCCAGCCATACATAGTGCAGTGTATGTAATACATCAGACATATACAGGGCCAGTGATCACAGTAACCTGGTATATGCGGCAGTAGTGCCAGCCATACATAGTGCAGTGTGTGTAATACATCAGACATATACAGGGCCAGTGATCACAGTAACCTGGTATATGCGGCAGTAGTGCCAGCCATACATAGTGCAGTGTATGTAATACATCAGACATATACAGGACCAGTGATCACAGTAACCCGGTATATGAGGCAGTAGTGCCAGCCATACATAGTGCAGTGTATGTAATACATCAGACATATACAGGACCAGTGATCACAGTAACCCGGTATATGCGGCAGTAGTACCAGCCATACATAGTGCAGTGTATGTAATACATCAGACATATACAGGACCAGTGATCACAGTAACCCGGTATATGCGGCAGTAGTGCCAGACATACATAGTGCAGTGTATGTAATACATCAGACATATACAGGGCCAGTGATCACAGTAACCCGGTATATGCGGCAGTAGTGCCAGCCATACATAGTGCAGTGTATGTAATACATCAGACATATACAGGACCAGTGATCACAGTAACCCGGTATATGCGGCAGTAGTGCCAGCCATACATAGTGCAGTGTATGTAATACATCAGACATATACAGGGCCAGTGATCACAGTAACCCGGTATATGCGGCAGTAGTGCCAGCCATACATAGTGCAGTGTATGTAATACATCAGACATATACAGGACCAGTGATCACAGTAACCCGGTATATGCAGCAGTAGGACCAGCCATACATAGTGCAGTGTATGTAATACATCAGACATATACAGGACCAGTGATCACAGTAACCCGGTATATGTGGCAGTAGTGCCAGCCATACATAGTGCAGTGTATGTAATACATCAGACATATACAGGACCAGTGATCACAGTAACCCGGTATATGCGGCAGTAGTGCCAGCCATACATAGTGCAGTGTATGTAATACATCAGACATATACAGGACCAGTGATCACAGTAACCCGGTATATGCAGCAGTAGTGCCAGCTATACATAGTGCAGTGTATGTAATACATCAGACATATACAGGACCAGTGATCACAGTAACCCGGTATATGCGGCAGTAGTGCCAGCCATACATAGTGCAGTGTATGTAATACATCAGACATATACAGGGCCAGTGATCACAGTAACCCGGTATATGAGGCAGTAGTGCAGCCATACATAGTGCAGTGTATGTAATACATCAGACATATACAGGACCAGTGATCACAGTAACCCGGTATATGCAGCAGTAGTGCCAGCCATACATAGTGCAGTGTGTGTAATACATCAGACATATACAGGGCCAGTGATCACAGTAACCCGGTATATGCGGCAGTAGTGCCAGCCATACATAGTGCAGTGTATGTAATACATCAGACATATACAGGACCAGTGATCACAGTAACCCGGTATATGCGGCAGTAGTGCAGCCATACATAGTGCAGTGTATGTAATACATCAGACATATACAGGGCCAGTGATCACAGTAACCCGGTATATGCGGCAGTAGTGCCAGCCATACATAGTGCAGTGTATGTAATACATCAGACATATACAGGACCAGTGATCACAGTAACCCGGTATATGCGGCAGTAGTGCAGCCATACATAGTGCAGTGTATGTAATACATCAGACATATACAGGGCCAGTGATCACAGTAACCCGGTATATGCGGCAGTAGTGCCAGCCATACATAGTGCAGTGTATGTAATACATCAGACATATACAGGCCAGTGATCACAGTAACCCGGTATATGCGGCAGTAGTGCCAGCCATACATAGTGCAGTGTATGTAATACATCAGACATATACAGGACCAGTGATCACAGTAACCCGGTATATGCGGCAGTAGTGCAGCCATACATAGTGCAGTGTATGTAATACATCAGACATATACAGGGCCAGTGATCACAGTAACCCGGTATATGCGGCAGTAGTGCCAGCCATACATAGTGCAGTGTATGTAATACATCAGACATATACAGGGCCAGTGATCACAGTAACCCGGTATATGCGGCAGTAGTGCCAGCCATACATAGTGCAGTGTATGTAATACATCAGACATATACAGGACCAGTGATCACAGTAACCCGGTATATGCGGCAGTAGGACCAGCCATACATAGTGCAGTGTATGTAATACATCAGACATATACAGGACCAGTGATCACAGTAACCCGGTATATGCGGCAGTAGTGCCAGCCATACATAGTGCAGTGTATGTAATACATCAGACATATACAGGACCAGTGATCACAGTAACCCGGTATATGAGGCAGTAGTGCAGCCATACATAGTGCAGTGTATGTAATACATCAGACATATACAGGGCCAGTGATCACAGTAACCCGGTATATGCGGCAGTAGTGCAGCCATACATAGTGCAGTGTATGTAATACATCAGACATATACAGGACCAGTGATCACAGTAACCCGGTATATGCGGCAGTAGTGCCAGCCATACATAGTGCAGTGTATGTAATACATCAGACATATACAGGACCAGTGATCACAGTAACCCGGTATATGCGGCAGTAGTGCCAGCCATACATAGTGCAGTGTATGTAATACATCAGACATATACAGGACCAGTGATCACAGTAACCCGGTATATGTGGCAGTAGTGCCAGCCATACATAGTGCAGTGTATGTAATACATCAGACATATACAGGACCAGTGATCACAGTAACCCGGTATATGTGGCAGTAGTGCCAGCCATACATAGTGCAGTGTATGTAATACATCAGACATATACAGGACCAGTGATCACAGTAACCCGGTATATGTGGCAGTAGTGCCAGCCATACATAGTGCAGTGTATGTAATACATCAGACATATACAGGACCAGTGATCGCAGTAACCCGGTATATGCGGCAGTAGTGCCAGCCATACATAGTGCAGTGTATGTAATACATCAGACATATACAGGACCAGTGATCACAGTAACCCGGTATATGTAGCAGTAGTGCCAGCCATACATAGTGCAGTGTGTGTAATACATCAGACATATACAGGACCAGTGATCACAGTAACCCGGTATATGTGGCAGTAGTGCCAGCCATACATAGTGCAGTGTATGTAATACATCAGACATATACAGGACCAGTGATCACAGTAACCCGGTATATGCGGCAGTAGTGCCAGCCATACATAGTGCAGTGTATGTAATACATCAGACATATACAGGACCAGTGATCACAGTAACCCGGTATATGCGGCAGTAGTGCCAGCCATACATAGTGCAGTGTATGTAATACATCAGACATATACAAGACCAGTGATCACAGTAACCCGGTATATGCGGCAGTAGTGCCAGCCATACATAGTGCAGTGTATGTAATACATCAGACATATACAAGACCAGTGATCACAGTAACCCGGTATATGCGGCAGTAGTGCCAGCCATACATAGTGCAGTGTATGTGTAATACATCAGACATATACAGGACCAGTGATCACAGTAACCCGGTATATGCGGCAGTAGTGCCAGCCATACATAGTGCAGTGTATATAATACATCAGACATATACAGGACCAGTGATCACAGTAACCTGGTATATGTGGCAGTAGTGCCAGCCATACATAGTGCAGTGTATGTAATACATCAGACATATACAGGACCAGTGATCACAGTAACCCGGTATATGCGGCAGTAGTGCCAGCCATACATAGTGCAGTGTATGTAATACATCAGACATATACAGGACCAGTGATCACAGTAACCCGGTATATGCGGCAGTAGTGACAGCCATACATAGTGCAGTGTATGTAATACATCAGACATATACAGGACCAGTGATCACAGTAACCCGGTATATGCAGCAGTAGTGTCAGCCATACATAGTGCAGTGTATGTAATACATCAGACATATACAGGACCAGTGATCACAGTAACCCGGTATATGCGGCAGTAGTGCCAGCCATACATAGTGCAGTGTATGTAATACATCAGACATATACAGGGCCAGCGATCACAGTAACCCGGTATATGCGGCAGTAGTGCCAGTCATATATAGTGCAGTGTATGTAATACATCAGACATATACAGGGCCAGTGATCACAGTAACCCGGTATATGCGGCAGTAGTGCCAGCCATACATAGTGCAGTGTATGTAATACATCAGACATATACAGGACCAGTGATCACAGTAACCCGGTATATGTGACAGTAGTGCCAGCCATACATAGTGCAGTGTGTGTAATACATCAGACATATACAGGACCAGTGATCACAGTAACCCGGTATATGCGGCAGTAGAGCCAGCCATACATAGTGCAGTGTATGTAATACATCAGACATATACAGGGCCAGTGATCACAGTAACCCGGTATATACGGCAGTAGGAGCAGCCATACATAGTGCAGTGTGTGTAATACATCAGACATATACAGGACCAGTGATCACAGTAACCCGGTATATGCGGCAGTAGTGCCAGCCATACATAGTGCAGTGTATGTAATACATCAGACATATACAGGACCAGTGATCACAGTAACCCGGTATATGCGGCAGTAGTGCCAGCCATACATAGTGCAGTGTGTGTAATACATCAGACATATACAGGACCAGTGATCACAGTAACCCGGTATATGCGGCAGTAGAGCCAGCCATACATAGTGCAGTGTATGTAATACATCAGACATATACAGGGCCAGTGATCACAGTAACCCGGTATATACGGCAGTAGGAGCAGCCATACATAGTGCAGTGTGTGTAATACATCAGACATATACAGGACCAGTGATCACAGTAACCCGGTATATGCGGCAGTAGTGCCAGCCATACATAGTGCAGTGTATGTAATACATCAGACATATACAGGACCAGTGATCACAGTAACCCGGTATATGCGGCAGTAGTGCCAGCCATACATAGTGCAGTGTATGTAATACATCAGACATATACAGGGCCAGTGATCACAGTAACCTGGTATATGCGGCAGTAGTGCCAGTCATATATAGTGCAGTGTATGTAATACATCAGACATATACAGAGCCAGTGATCACAGTAACCCGGTATATGCGGCAGTAGAGCCAGCCATACATAGTGCAGTGTATGTAATACATCAGACATATACAGGACCAGTGATCACAGTAACCCGGTATATGCGGCAGTAGAGCCAGCCATACATAGTGCAGTGTATGTAATACATCAGACATATACAGGGCCAGTGATCACAGTAACCCGGTATATACGGCAGTAGGAGCAGCCATACATAGTGCAGTGTATGTAATACATCAGACATATACAGGGCCAGTGATCACAGTAACCTGGTATATGCGGCAGTAGTGCCAGTCATATATAGTGCAGTGTATGTAATACATCAGACATATACAGAGCCAGTGATCACAGTAACCCGGTATATGCGGCAGTAGAGCCAGCCATACATAGTGCAGTGTATGTAATACATCAGACATATACAGGACCAGTGATCACAGTAACCCGGTATATGCGGCAGTAGAGCCAGCCATACATAGTGCAGTGTATGTAATACATCAGACATATACAGAGCCAGTGATCACAGTGACCCGGTATATGCGGCAGTAGTGCCAGCCATACATAGTGCAGTGTATGTAATACATCAGACATATACAGGACCAGTGATCACAGTAACCCGGTATATGCGGCAGTAGTGCCAGCCATACATAGTGCAGTGTATGTAATACATCAGACATATACAGGACCAGTGATCACAGTAACCCGGTATATGCGGCAGTAGAGCCAGCCATACATAGTGCAGTGTATGTAATACATCAGACATATACAGGACCAGTGATCACAGTAACCCGGTATATGCGGCAGTAGTGCCAGCCATACATAGTGCAGTGTATGTAATACATCAGACATATACAGGACCAGTGATCACAGTAACCCGGTATATGCGGCAGTAGTGCCAGCCATACATAGTGCAGTGTATGTAATACATCAGACATATACAGGACCAGTGATCACAGTAACACGGTATATGTGGCAGTAGGAGCAGCCATACGTAGTGCAGTGTATGTTATACATCAGACATATACAGGACCAGTGATCACAGTAACCCGGTATATGCGGCAGTAGTGCCAGCTATACATAGTGCAGTGTATGTAATACATCAGACATATACAGGACCAGTGATCACAGTAATCCGGTATATGCGGCAGTAGTGCCAGCCATACATAGCGCAGTGTATGTAATACATCAGACATATACAGGACCAGTGATCACAGTAACCCGGTATATGCGGCAGTAGTGCCAGCTATACATAGTGCAGTGTATGTAATACATCAGACATATACAGGACCAGTGATCACAGTAATCCGGTATATGCGGCAGTAGTGCCAGCCATACATAGTGCAGTGTATGTAATACATCAGACATATACAGAACCAGTGATCACAGTAACCCGGTATATGCGGCAGTAGTGCCAGCCATACATAGTGTAGTGTATGTAATACATCAGACATATACAGGACCAGTGATCACAGTAACCCGGTATATGCGGCAGTAGTGCCAGCCATACATAGTGCAGTGTATGTAATACATCAGACATATACAGGACCAGTGATCACAGTAACCCGGTATATGCGGCAGTAGTGCCAGCCATACATAGTGCAGTGTGTGTAATACATCAGACATATACAGGACCAGCGATCACAGTAACCCGGTATATGTGGCAGTAGTGCCAGCCATACATAATGCAGTGTGTAATACATCAGACATATACAGGACCAGCGATCACAGTAACCCGGTATATGTGGCAGTAGTGCCAGGAATACATAGTGCAGTGTGTAATACATCAGACATATACAGGACCAGTGATCACAGTAACCCGGTATATACGGCAGTAGTGCCAGCCATACATAGTGCAGTGTATGTAATACATCAGACATATACAGGACCAGTGATCACAGTAACCCGGTATATGTGGCAGTAGTGCCAGCCATACATAGTGCAGTGTATGTGATACATCAGACATATACAGGACCAGTGATCACAGTAACCCGGTATATGCGGCAGTAGTGCCAGCCATACATAGTGCAGTGTATGTAATACATCAGACATATACAGGACCAGTGATCACAGTAACCCGGTATATGTGGCAGTAGTGCCAGCCATACATAGTGCAGTGTATGTAATACATCAGACACATACAGGACCAGTGATCACAGTAACCCGGTATATGCGGCAGTAGTGCCAGCCATACATAGTGCAGTGTATGTAATACATCAGACATATACAGGACCAGTGATCACAGTAACCCGGTATATGCGGCAGTAGTGCCAGCCATACATAGTGCAGTGTATGTAATACATCAGACATATACAGGACCAGTGATCACAGTAACCCGGTATATGTGGCAGTAGTGCCAGCCATACATAGTGCAGTGTATGTAATACATCAGACATATACAGGACCAGTGATCACAGTAACCCGGTATATGCGGCAGTAGTGCCAGCCATACATAGAGCAGTGTGTGTAATACATCAGACATATACAGGACCAGTGATCACAGTAACCCGGTATATGCGGCAGTAGTGCCAGCCATACATAGTGCAGTGTATGTAATACATCAGACATATACAGGACCAGTGATCACAGTAACCCGGTATATGCGGCAGTAGTGCCAGCCATACATAGTGCAGTGTATGTAATACATCAGACATATACAGGACCAGTGATCACAGTAACCCGGTATATGAGGCAGTAGTGCCAGCCATACATAGTGCAGTGTAATACATCAGACATATACAGGACCAGTGATCACAGTAACCCGGTATATGAGGCAGTAGTGCAGCCATACATAGTGCAGTGTATGTAATACATCAGACATATACAGGACCAGTGATCACAGTAACCCGGTATACGCGGCAGTAGTGCCAGCCATACATAGTGCAGTGTATGTAATACATCAGACGTATACAGGGCCAGTGATCACAGTAACCCGGTATATGCGGCAGTAGTGCCAGCCATACATAGTGCAGTGTATGTAATACATCAGACATATACAGGACCAGTGATCACAGTAACCCGGTATATGTAGCAGTAGTGCCAGCCATACATAGTGCAGTGTGTGCAATACATCAGACATATACAGGACCAGTGATCACAGTAACCCGGTATATGTGGCAGTAGTGTCAGCCATACATAGTGCAGTGTATGTAATACATCAGACATATACAGGACCAGTGATCACAGTAACCCAGTATATGCGGCAGTAGTACCAGCCATACATAGTGCAGTATATGTAATACATCAGACATATACAGGACCAGTGATCACAGTAACCCGGTATATGCGGCAGTAGTGTCAGTCATACATAGTGCAGTGTATGTAATACATCAGACATATACAGGACCAGTGATCACAGTAACCCGGTATATGCGGCAGTAGTGCCAGCCATACATAGTGCAGTGTGTGTAATACATCAGACATATACAGGACCAGTGATCACAGTAACCAGGTATATGCGGCAGTAGGAGCAGCCATACATAGTGCAGTGTATGTAATACATCAGACATATACAGGACCAGTGATCACAGTAACCCGGTATATGCGGCAGTAGTGCCAGCCATACATAGTGCAGTGTATGTAATACATCAGATATATACAGGACCAGTGATCACAGTAACCCGGTATATGCGGCAGTAGTGCCAGCCATACATAGTGCACTGTATATAATACATCAGACATATACAGGACCAGTGATCACAGTAACACGGTATATGCGGCAGTAGGGCCAGCCATACATAGTGCAGTGTATGTAATACATCAGACATATACAGGACCAGTGATCACAGTAACCCGGTATATGCGGCAGTAGGAGCAGCCATACATAGTGCAGTGTATGTAATACATCAGACATATACAGGACCAGTGATCACAGTAACCCGGTATATGCGGCAGTAGTGCCAGCCATACATAGTGCAGTGTATGTAATACATCAGACATATACAGGACCAGTGATCACAGTAACCCGGTATATGCGGCAGTAGGGCCAGCCATACATAGTGCAGTGTGTGTAATACATCAGACATATACAGAGCCAGTGATCACAGTAACCCGGTATATGCAGCAGTAGTGTCAGCCATACATAGTGCAGTGTATGTAATACATCAGACATATACAGGACCAGTGATCACAGTAACCCGGTATATGTAGCAGTAGTGCCAGCCATACATAGTGCAGTGTATGTAATACATCAGACATATACAGGACCAGTGATCACAGTAACCCGGTATATGAGGCAGTAGTGCCAGCCATACATAGTGCAGTGTATGTAATACATCAGACATATACAGGACCAGTGATCACAGTAACCCGGTATATGCGGCAGTAGTGCCAGCCATACATAGTGCAGTGTATGTAATACATCAGACATATACAGGACCAGTGATCACAGTAACCCGGTATATGCGGCAGTAGGGCCAGCCATACATAGTGCAGTGTGTGTAATACATCAGACATATACAGGACCAGTGATCACAGTAACCCGGTATATGGGGCAGTAGTGCCAGCCAAACATAGTGCAGTGTATGTAATACATCAGACATATACAGGACCAGTGATCACAGTAACCCGGTATATGCGGCAGTAGTGTCAGCCATACATAGTGCAGTGTATGTAATACATCAGACATATACAGGACCAGTGATCGCAGTAACCCGGTATATGCGGCAGTAGTGCCAGCCATACATAGTGCAGTGTGTATAATACATCAGACATATACAGGACCAGTGATCACAGTAACCCGGTATATGCGGCAGTAGGGCCAGCCATACATAGTGCAGTGTATGTAATACATCAGACATATACAGGACCAGTGATCACAGTAACCCAGTATATGCGGCAGTAGTACCAGCCATACATAGTGCAGTGTATGTAATACATCAGACATATACAGGACCAGTGATCACAGTAACCCGGTATATGCGGCAGTAGTGCCAGCCATACATAGTGCAGTGTATGTAATACATCAGACATATACAGGACCAGTGATCACAGTAACCTGGTATATGCGGCAGTAGTGCCAGCCATACATAGTGCAGTGTATATAATACATCAGACATATACAGGACCAGTGATCACAGTAACCCGGTATAAGCGGCAGTAGTGCCAGCCATACATAGTGCAGTGTATGTAATACATCAGACATATACAGGACCAGTGATCACAGTAACCCGGTATATGCGGCAGTAGTGCCAGCCATACATAGTGCAGTGTATGTAATACATCAGACATATACAGGGCCAGTGATCACAGTAACCCGGTATATAAGGCAGTAGGACCAGCCATACATAGTGCAGTGTATGTAATACATCAGACATATACAGGACCAGTGATCACAGTAACCCGGTATATGCGGCAGTAGGAGCAGCCATACATAGTGCAGTGTATGTAATACATCAGACATATACTGGACCAGTGATCACAGTAACCCGGTATATGCGGCAGTAGTGCCAGCCATACATAGTGCAGTGTATGTAATACATCAGACATATACAGGGCCAGTGATCACAGTAACCCGGTATATAAGGCAGTAGGACCAGCCATACATAGTGCAGTGTATGTAATACATCAGACATATACAGGACCAGTGATCACAGTAACCCGGTATATGTGGCAGTAGTGCCAGCCATACATAGTGCAGTGTATGTAATACATCAGACATATACAGGGCAGTGATCACAGTAACCCGGTATATGTGGCAGTAGTGCCAGCCATACATAGTGCAGTGTATGTAATACATCAGACATATACAGGACCAGTGATCACAGTAACCCGGTATATGCGGCAGTAGTGACAGCCATACATAGTGCAGTGTATGTAATACATCAGACATATACAGGACCAGTGATCACAGTAACCCGGTATATGCGGCAGTAGTGCCAGCCATACATAGTGCAGTGTATGTAATACATCAGACATATACAGGACCAGTGATCACAGTAACACGGTATATGTGGCAGTAGGAGCAGCCATACATAGTGCAGTGTATGTAATACATCAGACATATACAGGACCAGTGATCACAGTAACCCGGTATATGTGGCAGTAGTGCCAGCCATACATAGTGCAGTGTATGTAATACATCAGACATATACAGGACCAGTGATCACAGTAACCCGATATATGCGGCAGTAGTGCCAGCCATACATAGTGCAGTGTATGTAATACATCAGACATATACAGGACCAGTGATCACAGTAACCCGGTATATAAGGCAGTAGGACCAGCCATACATAGTGCAGTGTATGTAATACATCAGACATATACAGGACCAGTGATCACAGTAACCCGGTATATGTGGCAGTAGTGCCAGCCATACATAGTGCAGTGTATGTAATACATCAGACATATACAGGACCAGTGATCACAGTAACCCGGTATATGTGGCAGTAGTGCCAGCCATACATAGTGCAGTGTATGTAATACATCAGACATATACAGGGCCAGTGATCACAGTAACCCGGTATATAAGGCAGTAGGACCAGCCATACATAGTGCAGTGTATGTAATACATCAGACATATACAGGACCAGTGATCACAGTAACCCGGTATATGTGGCAGTAGTGCCAGCCATACATAGTGCAGTGTATGTAATACATCAGACATATACAGGACCAGTGATCACAGTAACCCGGTATATGTGGCAGTAGTGCCAGCCATACATAGTGCAGTGTATGTAATACATCAGACATATACAGGACCAGTGATCACAGTAACCCGGTATATGCGGCAGTAGTGCCAGCCATACATAGTGCAGTGTATGTAATACATCAGACATATACAGGACCAGTGATCACAGTAACCCGGTATATGTGGCAGTAGTGCCAGCCAAACATAGTGCAGTGTGTGTAATACATCAGACATATACAGGACCAGTGATCACAGTAACCCGGTATATGCGGCAGTAGTGCCAGCCATACATAGTGCAGTGTATGTAATACATCAGACATATACAGGACCAGTGATCACAGTAACCCGGTATATGCGGCAGTAGGACCAGCCATACATAGTGCAGTGTATGTAATACATCAGACATATACAGGACCAGTGATCACAGTAACCTGGTATATGCGGCAGTAGTGCCAGCCATACATAGTGCAGTGTATGTAATACATCAGACATATACAGGACCAGTGATCACAGTAACCCGGTATATGCGGCAGTAGTGCCAGCCATACATAGTGCAGTGTGTGTAATACATCAGACATATACAGGGCCAGTGATCACAGTAACCCGGTATATGCGGCAGTAGGACCAGCCATACATAGTACAGTGTGTGTAATACATCAGACATATACAGGACCAGTGATCACAGTAACCCGGTATATGTGGCAGTAGTGTCAGCCATACATAGTGCAGTGTATGTAATACATCAGACATATACAGGACCAGTGATCACAGTAACCCGGTATATGCGGCAGTAGTGCCAGCCATACATAGTGCAGTGTATGTAATACATCAGACATATACAGGACCAGTGATCACAGTAACCCGGTATATGCGGCAGTAGTGCCAGCCATACATAGTGCAGTGTATGTAATACATCAGACATATACAGGACCAGTGATCACAGTAACCCGGTATATGCGGCAGTAGTGCCAGCTATACATAGTGCAGTGTATATAATACATCAGACATATACAGGACCAGTGATCACAGTATCCCGGTATATGCGGCAGTAGTGCCAGCCATACATAGTGCAGTGTATGTAATACATCAGACATATACAGGACCAGTGATCACAGTAACCCGGTATATGCGGCAGTAGTGCCAGCCATACATAGTGCAGTGTATGTAATACATCAGACATATACAGGACCAGTGATCACAGTAACCCGGTATATGCGGCAGTAGTGCCAGCCATACATAGTGCAGTGTGTGTAATACATCAGACATATACAGGACCAGTGATCACAGTAACCCGGTATATGTGGCAGTAGTGCCAGCCATACATAGTGCAGTGTATGTAATACATCAGACATATACAGGACCAGTGATCACAGTAACCCGGTATATGTGGCAGTAGTGCCAGCCATACATAGTGCAGTGTATGTAATACATCAGACATATACAGGGCCAGTGATCACAGTAACCCGGTATATGCGGCAGTAGGAGCAGCCATACATAGTGCAGTGTATGTAATACATCAGACATATACAGGACCAGTGATCACAGTAACCCGATATATGCGGCAGTAGTGCCAGCCATACATAGTGCAGTGTATGTAATACATCAGACATATACAGGACCAGTGATCACAGTAACCCGGTATATGCGGCAGTAGTGTCAGCCATACATAGTGCAGTGTATGTAATACATCAGACATATACAGGACCAGTGATCACAGTAACCCGGTATATGTGGCAGTAGGAGCAGCCATACATAGTGCAGTGTGTGTAATACATCAGACATATACAGGACCAGTGATCACAGTAACCCGGTATATGCGGCAGTAGTGCCAGCCATACATAGTGCAGTGTATGTAATACATCAGACATATACAGGACCAGTGATCACAGTAACCCGGTATATGTGGCAGTAGGAGCAGCCATACATAGTGCAGTGTATGTAATACATCAGACATATACAGGACCAGTGATCACAGTAACCCGGTATATGCGGCAGTAGTGCCAGCCATACATAGTGCAGTGTATGTAATACATCAGACATATACAGGACCAGTGATCACAGTAACCCGGTATATGCGGCAGTAGTGTCAGCCATACATAGTGCAGTGTATGTAATACATCAGACATATACAGGGCCAGTGATCACAGTAACCCGGTATATGCGGCAGTAGTGTCAGCCATACATAGTGCAGTGTATGTAATACATCAGACATATACAGGACCAGTGATCACAGTAACCCGGTATATGCGGCAGTAGTGCCAGCCATACATAGTGCAGTGTGTGTAATACATCAGACATATACAGGGCCAGTGATCACAGTAACCCGGTATATGTGGCAGTAGTGCCAGCCATACATAGTGCAGTGTATGTAATACATCAGACATATACAGGACCAGTGATCACAGTAACCCGGTATATGCGGCAGTAGGAGCAGCCATACATAGTGCAGTGTATGTAATACATCAGACATATACAGGACCAGTGATCACAGTAACCTGGTATATGTGGCAGTAGTGCCAGCCATACATAGTGCAGTGTATGTAATACATCAGACATATACAGGACCAGTGATCACAGTAACCCGGTATATGCGGCAGTAGGAGCAGCCATACATAGTGCAGTGTATGTAATACATCAGACATATACAGGACCAGTGATCACAGTAACCCGGTATATGCGGCAGTAGTGCCAGCCATACATAGTGCAGTGTATGTAATACATCAGACATATACAGGACCAGTGATCACAGTAACCCGGTATATGCGGCAGTAGTGCCAGCCATACATAGTGCAGTGTATGTAATACATCAGACATATACAGGACCAGTGATCACAGTTACCCGGTATATGTGGCAGTAGTGACAGCCATACATAGTGCAGTGTGTAATACATCAGACATATACAGGGCCAGTGATCACAGTAACCCAGTATATGCGGCAGTAGGGCCAGCCATACATAGTGCAGTGTATGTAATACATCAGACATATACAGGACCAGTGATCACAGTAACCCGGTATATGTGGCAGTAGTGCCAGCCATACATAGTGCAGTGTATGTAATACATCAGACATATACAGGACCAGTGATCACAGTAACCCGGTATATGCGGCAGTAGTGCCAGCCATACATAGTGCAGTGTATGTAATACATCAGACATATACAGGACCAGTGATCACAGTAACCCGGTATATGCGGCAGTAGTGCCAGCCATACATAGTGCAGTGTATGTAATACATCAGACATATACAGGACCAGTGATCACAGTAACCCGGTATATGCGGCAGTAGTGCCAGCCATACATAGTGCAGTGTATGTAATACATCAGACATATACAGGACCAGTGATCACAGTAACCCGGTATATGCGGCAGTAGGAGCAGCCATACATAGTGCAGTGTATGTAATACATCAGACATATACAGGGCCAGTGATCACAGTAACCTGGTATATGCGGCAGTAGGGCCAGCCATACATAGTGCAGTGTATGTAATACATCAGATATATACAGGGCCAGTGATCACAGTAACCCAGTATATGGGGCAGTAGGGCCAGCCATACATAGTGCAGTGTATGTAATACATCAGACATATACAGGGCCAGTGATCACAGTAGCCCGGTATATGCGGCAGTAGTGCCAGCCATACATAGTGCAGTGTATGTAATACATCAGATATATACAGGACCAGTGATCACAGTAACCCGGTATATGCGGCAGTAGTGCCAGCCATACATAGTGCAGTGTGTGTAATACATCAGACATATACAGGACCATTGATCACAGTAGCCCGGTATATGCGGCAGTAGTGCCAGCCATACATAGTGCAGTGTATGTAATACATCAGACATATACAGGGCCAGTGATCACAGTAACCCGGTATATGCGGCAGTAGAGCCAGCCATACATAGTGCAGTGTGTGTAATACATCAGACATATACAGGACCAGTGATCACAGTAACCCGGTATATGCGGCAGTAGGGCCAGCCATACATAGTGCAGTGTATGTAATACATCAGACATATACAGGACCAGTGATCACAGTAACCCGGTATATGCGGCAGTAGGGCCAGTCATACATAGTGCAGTGTATGTAATACATCAGACATATACAGGACCAGTGATCACAGTAACCCGGTATATGCGGCAGTAGTGCCAGCCATACATAGTGCAGTGTATGTAATACATCAGACATATACAGGGCCAGTGATCACAGTAACCCGGTATATACGGCAGTAGTGCCATCCATACATAGTGCAGTGTGTGTAATACATCAGACATATACAGGACCAGTGATCACAGTAACCCGGTATATGCGGCAGTAGGGCCAGCCATACATAGTGCAGTGTATGTAATACATCAGACATATACAGGGCCAGTGATCACAGTAACCCGGTATATGCGGCAGTAGTGCCAGCCATACATAGTGCAGTGTATGTAATACATCAGACATATACAGGGTCAGTGATCACAGTAACCCGGTATATGTGGCAGTAGTGCCAGCCATACATAGTGCAGTGTGTGTAATACATCAGACATATACAGGGCCAGTGATCACAGTAACCCGGTATATGCGGCAGTAGTGCCAGCCATACATAGTGCAGTGTGTGTAATACATCAGACATATACAGGACCAGTGATCACAGTAACCCGGTATATGTGGCAGTAGTGCCAGCCATACATAGTGCAGTGTATGTAATACATCAGACATATACAGGACCAGTGATCACAGTAACCCGGTATATGCAGCAGTAGTGCCAGTCATACATAGTGCAGTGTATGTAATACATCAGACATATACAGGACCAGTGATCACAGTAACCCGGTATATGCGGCAGTAGGAGCAGCCATACATAGTGCAGTGTATGTAATACATCAGACATATACAGGACCAGTGATCACAGTAACACGGTATATGCGGCAGTAGGGCCAGCCATACATAGTGCAGTGTATGTAATACATCAGACATATACAGGACCAGTGATCACAGTAACCCGGTATATGCGGCAGTAGGAGCAGCCATACATAGTGCAGTGTATGTAATACATCAGACATATACAGGACCAGTGATCACAGTAACACGGTATATGCGGCAGTAGGGCCAGCCATACATAGTGCAGTGTATGTAATACATCAGACATATACAGGGCCAGCGATTACAGTAACCCGGTATATGCGGCAGTAGTGCCAGCCATACATAGTGCAGTGTATGTAATACATCAGACATATACAGGACCAGTGATCACAGTAACCCGGTATATGCGGCAGTAGTGCCAGCCATACATAGTGCAGTGTATGTAATACATCAGACATATACAGGGCCAGCGATTACAGTAACCCGGTATATGCGGCAGTAGTGCCAGCCATACATAGTGCAGTGTATGTAATACATCAGACATATACAGGACCAGTGATCACAGTAACCCGGTATATGCGGCAGTAGTGACAGCCATACATAGTGCAGTGTATGTAATACATCAGACATATACAGGGCCAGTGATCACAGTAACCCGGTATATACGGCAGTAGGAGCAGTCATACATAGTGCAGTGTATGTAATACATCAGACATATACAGGACCAGTGATCACAGTAACCCGGTATATGCGGCAGTAGTGCCAGCCATACATAGTGCAGTGTATGTAATACATCAGACATATACAGGACCAGTGATCACAGTAACCCGATATATGCGGCAGTAGTGCCAGCCATACATAGTGCAGTGTATGTAATACATCAGACATATACAGGGCCAGTGATCACAGTAACCCGGTATATGCGGCAGTAGGAGCAGCCATACATAGTGCAGTGTATGTAATACATCAGACATATACAGGACCAGTGATCACAGTAACACGGTATATGCGGCAGTAGTACCAGCCATACATAGTGCAGTGTATGTAATACATCAGATATATACAGGACCAGTGATCACAGTAACCCGGTATATGCGGCAGTAGTGCCAGCCATACATAGTGCAGTGTATGTAATACATCAGACATATACAGGACCAGTGATCACAGTAACACGGTATATGCGGCAGTAGTGCCAGTCATACATAGTGCAGTGTATGTAATACATCAGACATATACAGGACCAGTGATCACAGTAACCCGGTATATGCGGCAGTAGTGCCAGCCATACATAGTGCAGTGTATGTAATACATCAGACATATACAGGACCAGTGATCACAGTAACCCGGTATATGCGGCATAGGGCCAGCCATACATAGTGCAGTGTATGTAATACATCAGACATATACAGGGCCAGTGATCACAGTAACCCGGTATATGCGGCAGTAGGGCCAGCCATACATAGTGCAGTGTATGTAATACATCAGACATATACAGGGCCAGTGATCACAGTAACCCGGTATATGCGGCATAGGGCCAGCCATACATAGTGCAGTGTATGTAATACATCAGACATATACAGGACCAGTGATCACAGTAACCCGGTATATACGGCAGTAGTGCCAGCCATACATAGTGCAGTGTGTGTAATACATCAGACATATACAGGACCAGTGATCACAGTAACCCGGTATATGCGGCAGTATTACCAGTCATACATAGTGCAGTGTATGTAATACATCAGACATATACAGGACCAGTGATCACAGTAACCCGGTATATGCGGCAGTAGGAGCAGCCATAAACCTCATATAGTCTGAGGATTGTCCGTAAACTTAAACCATAACATCTTAACACTTAACTATAATAAATAAAGACACGGAGACTTGAATTTGGCAGAAAATGTTAGCTAATTATTTAAATGAACCATTATCTGATGAATAATTAAACTAAAGTATGGTGGCCAGAAAAAACGGCTAAAACAACCCTATCCCATGAACAAAAAACTGACGTAAACCTTCCAACAAACAATAGGTATCCGCTCAATCTCCATCTTGACTACCCACCTGTGAAGGTGATGAGGCTGCCACCATGAAGGTGGTCCAGCAGATGTAATACCAGTCAACGAAGGAGAGCGCACCTAAAAAACCAACCACCAAACGACCTCCGATCAACTCCTTTAATACAACAAAAGTTAACTTGCCGTTCTTTCCCGCCAACAGCGAAGTTCTGCCCAACAGCAACTACGCTCCGCCACCATACCCCTAACCCAAAGAACTAACCACCGAAAACAGATCCTCGAGGAAAATACCTAGTCCCTGCCTAGTCAAATGAACCCCATCCGGTCTAAACAAGTAGAAGAACCAAAACTTGATCCGCTGGTGCCACACCACAGCACCGCCAAGAGCCACCACAAACTTAGCAACTGCGGAATTGACCTACCGCCGAGAGGCATCGATTGCCCTACAGTCCGCAACTCCATGCCAACACAACCGCGGCACTATACAGGACCAGGCAAGTCTACAGCCCGGCAAAGCACCCGCTAAGCACCTGTAAGTCATGAACAATGGCCAATCTAAGATTCACTGTCTTCCTCTTACCCAGGTCGTTGCCACCTAAATGTATCACCAACAATCTGGGCAGCCCAAAACGCTTAACCTGCTCCAAAAGGGTAACCTTCAGATCCTGCCACAACATTCCCCTAACTCCTATCAACCTCACGTTATCCGACACAACAAAGCCAGGAGCCCCCTTCGAAGCCACCAACTCTGCTGCCCAAAAAACATAGGAGTGACCAATCACCCAAACACTAAACTCATCCTCACGCCAATCTATAAGGGAAAAAACAGACAAACAATCGTGAATATACAAAGGAAATCAAAAACCCCAGACCAGAACAGGAACCAACTCAACTACAAGAACAAGGATCTGCCAAAAAGAAAAATTGAATAGAGAACTATGAATTCCTCTCGGACAAGCTTCAGGCCAATCGAAGCAACAAAAAGAAACGGAAGGAAAACTTAAAATAAGAAAAAGGGGAATTGGGGGGAGGGTGGGTTGTTAGGGAGTGGAGTGGGGGGGGGGGGGGGTATGGGGTCACACAGACTAACTCGGCTGGAGGTGAAACGTAAAAACCTGCTGAGGAACTTGTAATTAGAAGTCAATTAGCCAAATTGAATGAATTAAGCCAAATCAGTTCATCAGTTCAAGCAAAAAATCGCAAAGCACTCCAGACCCCCACTGCCAGCAGTGGCGAGTAGCTAGCCATCCGAGTAGGGAGGACAGGGGAGACAAACAATACAAACGAACAAACTGAACCGAAACATAGAAACAGTAAACAAACAAAATGTTAGTAGAACAAACAACTCGCTCATGCAACAACGGGCCGAATGTAGCGCTTATAAGCCGCCGACTTCCAGCGACCCAAAGCCTTAATTTCGTCCACTGCGGAAGTGGCGGCCCCAATTCTAAATGAATGCGAACCAAAATCCCGAGGGGAGAGGCCCAAACTGGACAGGCAGCGCTGCATCATACAAGTAAATTGGTATTTCGTCAATGGCAACCCATCATAGTGCAGAAGCCAAGACCCTTCTAACAAGGGCCTGACCTCCGCATACCGATTAACCAATGCCACCGGACAACAGGCCCCATTACCTGAAGGTGCCAAAGTGATCCAATGACCTCTACCCATCTGATCAGTTTTGGAGTGGCGCAGTCTGCACAGCACAGACCCCACACCCACGACAACATCCGCGTGCCGCATAATGGCATCCGACTTTTTAAAAGCCGCAACAAACTCAGAGACCCTAAACGCTCCATGGAAAGCCATGGAAAAAGCCAACTGAAATAAAAGTGTTTCAAAATGGGAGTCCGCCACAGCCTCCACCGTCCCCATGAGGGAAGAAAGCAGGGACGCATCGATAGGGCGCCGACTATCAGGAGGCACCGGCGCAGAGCGCGCCCAACCTTTAAGCGCCTTCGTCAGCAGGAAACTCTTCGTAAAATCTGGAACACCCTTCAACTTTGAATAAAAGGATATTCCAGCGAGGTATCGAGACACCACGGCTCTCAATCTACCCGTCACGAAGAGCTGCCAAACGAAGTCCAGAAACAATCCCTGACCCCTCTTACCTCTAGGCCCTTGGTCACGGGAAAAGTCTTCCTATTCCTTCCAGGCCTGACGGTATCCCGTGAGAGTGGATGGAGCCAAAGATAGCTCGGCTAGCCCTTCCAATCCGCCATGATGACCTGCCAAACATAAGAATTCAGGGCAAACACGCTGAATCAGCCTCCGGGGCCAATAAACGGAACCTATCCCACTTCTCCCTGGACAATGCATCTGCGATCCCATTATCAACCCCGGGGATGTGCTGAGCCCGAAACAGAATATTACATCGCATACAAGTCACCACGAGTCGCGACAACACCCGGAGGACCTGCAGGGCCTTAGCCCTTTGGTTGTTAACTGCGTGCACGACCCCTAAATTATCGCAGCGAAAAATAATACTGCGATCGCGAAGGCGCTCCCACCAAACCTCCAAGGCCCCATGATGGGAAAGAGCTCCAGCAACAACAGGTCGCTGGTCAGCCCCTCCCGCGACCAAGACTCGGGCCACGAAGCTGCGCACCAAGCTCCGTCGAGATAACAACCGAACCCCTATGAGCCCGCCGCGTCCGTGAACAACTGCAGGTCGAAATTGTCAACGAGCGTGGCCATCCAGATCAGCACACCATTGAAGTCCGCCAGAAACGAAACCCACACAGCGAGGTCTCTCCTAATCTCAGCCGAGAAACGGACAAAATGGTGCGGCCTGGACACCCCAGCCGTGGACCACTACAACTTCCGACAAAAAACCCTGCCCATGGGTATCACCCGACAGGCAAAGTTCAACAGCCCGAGGAGGGATTGAGCCTCCCGCAACGTCACCTTACGCCGCTCCAAGCACCACGCTATGGACTCCTGAAGCCTCGCAACCTTGTCCCGAGGCAGCCGGCAAGCCCCTGCGACAGTATCAATCTTGATACCCAAAAAGGACAAACAGAGAGAGGCCCCTCCGTCTTGTCCTCGGCTACAGGAACGCCAAAATGCCCCAACAAGGCACGCAGCGAAAACAACAGGAAACCACAGTGAGGAGAATGCGCGGGCCCCATACACAAAAAGTCATCAAGGTAATGCGCGATACCACTACCTCCGCAAGAAAACTCCACACACCAATGTAAAAAGGTGCTGAACTTTTCGAAAAAGGCACACGAAACGGAACACCCCATAGGCAGACACTTGTCTACAAAGTATTCCTCCCCGATGCGGAAACCCATGAATCGAAATGACTCCGGGTGCAAAGGGAGCAAGCGAAAGGCCGATTCAACATCAAGCTTAGCCATGAGGGCCCCAGGGCCGCAGCCCCGTACCATGCCCAGGGCATCCTCGAAAGACTGATAAACCACCGAACAACACTCCGGTGGAATAGCAGCGTTAACTGAGGACCCCGATGGATAAGACAAATGCTGAATGAGCCGGAACTTACCCAGGGCCTTTTTGGGCACGACCCCCACTGGGGAAATAATCAAATCCTCGATAGGCGGCAGCGCAAAGGGGCCCGCCACTCTCCCCAGGCGAACCTCCTGCTCGACCTTTTCCCGAAGCACGTCGGGGGAAATCCCGAGCAGACTGCAGGTTCCTGGCGGCCCGAACTAAAACTTCCCCCTCCACCGGCAAACGAAAACCCGACGCAAAACCATCATGCAGAAATTTAGCGTTGTCTCTGTTTGGGTACCACCCCAACCATTTGAGCATGGCCCACAAATGAACCGGGGATGGCGCCCTAACTAGCAAGGTGTTGAAAACGACACCGTTGACCGAGGGGGCACGCGGAATTGTTGAACGCGAAGCACTTCCCCTTTGCCGGCGCCTGCTGCGCAGAACAGGCCGCGCTCAAAGGGCGGTGCGGCGCAGCCTCAAAGGCGGACCGGGACTGATTTGCCACCGCGGTCTGAGCCACGGACCCCCCTTTCGCCACCATTTTCATATCCTGCGCCCGTGTGACCCGAAGCCATACCTCCACATCTTTGCACCCGAAGTCAATGATGTGCAG
Source organism: Pseudophryne corroboree (assembly GCF_028390025.1). Lineage (NCBI taxonomy): Eukaryota > Metazoa > Chordata > Amphibia > Anura > Myobatrachidae > Pseudophryne > Pseudophryne corroboree. The sequence goes on along the minus strand of NC_086444.1, from coordinate 26,979,161 downwards.
ACAATCGTGCTTCTGACGGAACTGCTTGTCATAATGCAGCCACGTATCGTCCTTAGACTGACGGTGCATGTCATGCACGAGGTGAATGTACCTGATGACGCTGATGTGCTCATCAGGGCGATCCTCCAAGTAGCATTTGCCACGAACACGCAGAAACCCGCCAACCAATTGTCGTACGAGCGAAAGTCCGTACGTAGGAGTGATTAGTCATGGGAGTGTGCGCACAATGGGAACCTATGGATCACACTCAGGATAGCCGCGGTATAGATAAGGACTTATCTGTGCTCCAGACAATCTGATTCTCCCACCTCCTGTACATGTAAAACGTCATGTGATGTTTTTCTCTCCTTTCCACAAATGGCGTTAATGGCAGAGCAATCGCTCCCACTGGGTCCGCTAATGATGTTGGACACAGAATGTGAATGACTCTTTCTAGGCAACATGGATGCCTATAATTTTTTTGTTTACGCTGCCCTACGGTCCAAGGAACCAGCTGCAATCCTCCAGGGCTCCTGTTGTTTTTAAAGTCCTATTAAGTTCTCCAAGTTGTCCTGAAAGCTTGATATTATTTCCGTGCAGCCACAGAAGCCTCCCCCCTGCTCTGCGAATACATACTGACAGCGTTATCCCTCAGATCGTGGCAGATGGGTCTGTGCCGTCAACTGACGTTCTGCCCCTGAGTGCGTCTCCTGTTCCACAGCGCAGCGTCTCTCCATTATGTATTTGAGGTTTCCTCAGCAAGCATTTAAAGTTTCAGAGATGCAATGGAAAACATAAAATAATTATTCTGAAACTCGTTAGCAGACCGTCAAAATGACACCCCCCCCGTAGAGGTGAGGAGCAGGGTTAGTCTTTTGTAATACTATATTGAAAAAAATTGCATCTCTCTCTCCATGGTCTGCCCCTACCATTCCACTCTCTCCCAAGTCCCACTCTACCCCATCCCCTCCCCCATCTTTATCGCCCCAAGCTCCTATCTGTTACCCCCGCCCCCCCTTCCCCTGCCTCCTGTATCTGTATGCAGCAAGTGTGAAACAGTCAAATCAGTATTATTAACTCTAGCAGCAGCAGGTCAGGAGGCGGTAATACCTCCCTGCAGTATCACTTTCACCTGTGACAGCTTGCAGCACACAAAGGAGTCTTTCGGTACGTTGAGCGCCCTCTAGTGGCCGCCGATGCACATGACAGAAGTGAAAACAGTGTTAGCCTTTTGTTATATAGGATACATGTTCTGGGGAAAGGTTTGTTTTGCCCCTTTTTCTAGTCCAGATAAATATAATTTCTAATAGACACTTATTAGCTCAATATACTCTCACAATAAACCCACACATCTAGGGGCAGGGTGTCTATTAGTAGACCGTCCCTGCGATGCGCTAGACAGAAACTGATCGCTAATGTGATCACTTTCCTTCCTGGTTCGAGGGCCGAGTGCGCTACACCATTTGTGCTGTCATCAGATTGCGCCATTGCCAGCAGTCCATTAAGGGGAGGGTACTCCCCTAAAATGGGTGTTTTCGGTGTATACCCTACAAATATGTTTTTTTAAATTTGCCCCTAAGGCACCGACTTTGGGCATCTTTAGATGCTGAACTATCGCTTCATGCGTCTTTCAAATATTGAAACGTACACCTGCCCCAGGCAAGGTGCAGGATCTCTGTCAGAATATGGCCTCCAACGTGAGCGATTAAGCACCTGAGTTTACAACCAGTTCCGCGACATGCTCGCGGCATACAGTACCCATTACACGTCATTAAGATGGAACATCTTTGTGCATCTGAATAATAGTCACCGCTGAGAGACGCCCAGCACATTTCCGGTACATTACTGTTAACGCGCATCCCAATTGCGCCTGCGCCTCTGTGCGCAAACACCGTAGAACGCACGCGCAGTAGAATAGACATTGCGAACATCTGCATCAGACGCTCAGTGGCAAGGATACTATAAGGAAGGAGTAGCCCACTGCATTTCGCCTCTCTAGTTAGTTTTGGGCATTCTGCTATGGGGGTAATTCAGAGTTGATCGCAGTAGCAAATTTGTGAGCAGGTGGGCAAAACCATGGCCCTCATTCCGAGTTGTTCGCTCGGTATTTTTCATCGCATCGCAATGAAAATCCGCTTAGTACGCATGCGCAATGTTCGCACTGCGACTGCGCCAAGTAACTTTGCTATGTAGAAAGTAATTTTACTCACGGCTTTTTCATCGCTCCGGCGATCGTAATGTGATTGACAGGAAATGGGTGTTACTGGGCGGAAACACGGCGTTTCAGGGGCGTGTGGCTGAAAACGCTACCGTTTCCGGAAAAAACGCAGGAGTGGCCGGAGAAACGGTGGGAGTGCCTGGGCGAACGCTGGGTGTGTTTGTGACGTCAACCAGGAACGACAAGCACTGAACTGATCGCACAGGCAGAGTAAGTCTGAAGCTACTCTGAAACTGCTAAGTAGTTAGTAATCGCAATATTGCGAATACATCGGTCGCAATTTTAAGAAGCTAAGATTCACTCCCAGTAGGCGGCGGCTTAGCGTGTGTAACTCTGCTAAATTCGCCTTGCGACCGATCAACTCGGAATGAGGGCCCATGTGCACTGCAGGGTGGGGCAGATGTAACATGTGCAGAGAGAGTTAGATTTGGGTGGGGTGAGTTCAATCTGAAATCTAAATTGCAGTGTAAAAATAAAGCAGACAGTTTTTACCCTGCACAGAAACAAAATAACCCACCCAAATGTAACTATTTCTGCACGTTACATCTGCCCCCCCTGCAGTGTACATGGGCCCTCATTCCGAGTTGTTCGCTCTGTCATTTTCTTCGCATCGCAGCGATTTTCCGCTAATTGCGCATGTGCAATGTTCGCACTGCGACTGCGCCAAGTAAATTTTCTAAGAAGTTTGGTATTTTACTCACGGCATTACGAGGTTTTTTCTTCGTTCTGGTGATCGTAGTGTGATTGACAGGAAGTGGGTGTTTCTGGGCGGAAACTGGCCGTTTTATGGGAGTGTGTGAAAAAACGCTGCCGTTTCTGGGAAAAACGCGGGAGTGGCTGGAGAAACGGGGGAGTGTCTGAGCGAACGCTGGGTGTGTTTGTGACGTCAAACCAGGAACAAAAGTGTTTGAACTGATCGCAGTGGCAGAGTAAGTGTCGAGCTACTCAGAAACTGCTAAGAAATTTCTATTCGCAATTTAGAGAATCTTTCGTTCGCAATTTTGCTAAGCTAAGATTCACTCCCTGTAGGCAGCGGCTTAGCGTGTGCAATGCTGCTAAAAGCAGCTAGCGAGCGAACAACTCGGAATGAGGGCCATGGTTTTGCCCATCTGCTTACAAACTTGCTGCTGTGATCAACTTTGAATTTACCCGCTATGTGCACTGCAGAGGGGACAGATGTAACATGTGCAGAGAGAGTTAGATCTGGGTGGGGTGTGTTCAATCTGAAATCTAAATTGCAGTGTAGAAATAAAGCAGCCAGTATTTACCCTGCACAGAAACAATATAACCCACACAAATCTAACTCTCTCTGCACGTGTTATATCTGCCCCACCTGCAGTGCACATGGTTTTGCACAATTGCTAACAAATTTGCTGCTACGATCAACTCTGAATTACCCTCTATGTTTTGTAAACTACTGAATAAACCTCTGAACACAGAACTCTAAGTATTAAGGCAGATATGGATTTGAGAGCGTCACATTTACACTCTTGCCTCCATATTTGCCTCTTCTTGACCTCCTTCTGCTGCTGCTTGGCCGGGGGAAGGAGACAGCATAGAACGCGAACGCTCACACATAATAATGAGATTATTCATTGCCGTGTAGCTGTTTGCACTATTTTCCTCTGTGACCCCAAATACTCTGTGCTATCTGAGCAGAGCTGCATTATATATTAGTAAGTATGCGTGGGCCGGTCACACAGCTACATCCCGTATGCATCACACATGGTACTGCTGTGCTTACAGCGCTTAGATTGCAAATTAAACCTCATTTGTTGTGTTTTGCATGTTGCAGAATACCGTACGCGGATGTAATTTCCTTTTCTAACTCATCACTGACTGTTCAACGTTACAGAAAACACCAGCGAGATGGTTCTTATCTTCAAAAAGCAAAATTAATCTTTGCAAAAATTGCCACGTCCGTTTTGGAAACCCTGATTTTCTTTTCCAAAATAGCGCTCTGGCTCCAGACAACGTCCCCAGCGTCAGAAGTTCCGGGAGACGCTGTACTTTTAGCATTTGCATTCCCCTTGCAGTGTCTGTTAATAATTTAATTCCCATTATAAGTGACTGTGTTGTAGTCAAGGAATAAGATTTATAGACAAAATGCGCTCCAGGTTTTGTCTTCCTCTGTTTTCCTGGCATTTTTCATGCATTTTTTAATTTGCATCAATGATTCACTGCCATCTGTCGGGCATTATTGCAAAGAAGGAGTCACTCACTCACGCCAATTATGGCGGTTGCCGGCATGACAGGGAACGGAGAGGTGATTGATTTAAGGGTTAACCTCTTTGAACCTGAAATCATTTATATATATATATATATATATATTAAAGAAAGAAATAAGGCTAAGACCTCACTCGCGCTGATACTATAAGAAGCTACACCTTAAGGGAAATACCCCCTGTTAGACGGGGTATAATAGTTATGAACAACAAAGAAAAAGTTTCCCAGGGAGCTGGTGTGACTCTTTGGTATAACTATCGTTTTCACTTATAAAATAACACAGTCGTTAGAATTAACTTATTTATTTTAAGATACAATAAAATAAGCTGTACCACAATGTATCCTAAATTGACAATAAACGATGTTTTTTACAAATGTTTGTATCGATGACAATTCATTTCAATCAAAAATCGACATAATGATTATTCATCCTTATAGGAATGACAAAATCGCTGTCTCAACCCAACGCGTTTCGTCTACAGACTTCATCAGGGGTTTATTGAAATCAAAGGTTCACAGTATGGACAAGCAATTTAAGCGAGTCTTCAAGAGATAATTAAAACACTTAAAAGTGGTGTCGAACTAGATTTCACCACATGGAATATCAATTAGACTAATCATCAGATGTGACCAGTTCAATGTATTATCCACTAAACGAACTTGGTTTGATGATTAAAAATAATTGTATTCAAACCAATTGTATGAAAACTATCTCGTAAAGCAGCTATTCAAAAAATCACATCCAAGCGTGGATTCAATATAAGGCAGATAACTGTAATCGTACCTCTCCACTTTCTGCAATGCTCCTAGCTGGATTCAGCAGCTAGGAGCATTGCAGAAAGTGGAGAGGTACGATTACAGTTATCTGCCTTATATTGAATCCACGCTTGGATGTGATTTTTTGAATAGCTGCTTTACGAGATAGTTTTCATACAATTGGTTTGAATACAATTATTTTTAATCATCAAACCAAGTTCGTTTAGTGGATAATACATTGAACTGGTCACATCTGATGATTAGTCTAATTGATATTCCATGTGGTGAAATCTAGTTCGACACCACTTTTAAGTGTTTTAATTATCTCTTGAAGACTCGCTTAAATTGCTTGTCCATACTGTGAACCTTTGATTTCAATAAACCCCTGATGAAGTCTGTAGACGAAACGCGTTGGGTTGAGACAGCGATTTTGTCATTCCTATAAGGATGAATAATCATTATGTCGATTTTTGATTGAAATGAATTGTCATCGATACAAACATTTGTAAAAAACATCGTTTATTGTCAATTTAGGATACATTGTGGTACAGCTTATTTTATTGTATCTTAAAATAAATAAGTTAATTCTAACGACTGTGTTATTTTATAAGTGAAAACGAGATTTATACCAAAGAGTCACACCAGCTCCCTGGGAAACTTTTTCTTTGTTTTATATATATATATATATATATATATATATATAGTTTCTTTTCTTTTTTTTCACTTTTTTCCTAAGTGGATTTGTAAACAGGTTGATATAGTAGCGTCTAATGTTATCAGAATACATTTCAGCACCCAGAAAAGGAAAGGATGACACGTGTTCTTACATCAGTTATTGCACAGTTAGAAAGACGGAGCGGGGAGGTGGCGAAATGCGTCGGTTCCAGGACATCACCTGTAACTCTAAGGGTGTCTCAAGCACAGATATACTGGGTCCAAGCAAAATCAAGTTTGTAATCAAGTTTGTAAGCAACCCCTTGTATATCTCCGTAACACTCTAAAATCAGGTTTCAGTGCAATACTATGGGGGGTATTCAATTATTTTGACAAGGCGGAAAGACAGCACTATCCGCCTATAATTGGCACTTTTCGACACTTCAATATTCAACTGAAGTTCTGGTTTTCCGCCCTGTCGAAAATTCCGACATGTCGAAAATCACATGGATGAGCGTAATCTCTGCTCATTCATGTGTTTTCGACCCCGCCGCGGTCGAAAATAGGTCTGTTTTCGACCATACATTTTCGCCCATAAGAGAGGGGGAAAATGAATAGTCGGAACCAGAGGCGAAACGGCTGGAAACAGCCCGCAATAGAATACTAAAGTGTTGGATCCTCAGTGTCAGAGAGGATCAGACACTTATTGAATACTGCCCTATGTCTAAAACATGTCATCTCATAACTAAGAATAACTGTACCAGCCAATGCAAGTCCCTCTGTCCTACTCTACTCCCCCTAGCCCTTCACCATCTCTCTATAGTTGTATCATGTGGAGTGGGACCACTGTGTCATTATATTGGGGGGCAGAATACCCCTCAACATTTATGAATGCAAAATGAGTGAAACGCCACCAATTTCCACAGATGCTCTACCCCTTTCATGTTCCAAGACTATCCAGCTGAAGTCGGGAGAGCTGGCAGGTACGGGGAAGGCTAGGTGAGGTGGTGGGTGCAATAAACTTGCAGGAACTCTGTCTTTAAATATGGGGAAAGATCATTCGCACAGGATGCCCTAAAAGATAAAATAACGTTGGTGAAGTTACGTAAAACACAACAGTTTTGTTAAAAAAAGAACACACAACCAGGAGGCGATGTATTGCACATGAAGAGCAGCATAAAAGATTGCAGAATAATGAAGACAAAATGTAACGATTATTTAGCTTCCCAGTTGTGTCCTCTCACGCCTGGGGTCACCTTTAGACCTTATCTCACCGCACCGCGGTCGCAATTACGGTCACCTCGGATTGAACTTTCGTAGACAATTGGCACAAAAAGTCACTTCCCAATTTAAATGAAAAAAATCCTAGAGCTCTAAGTGGCGGTAACAGTGTTAATTAGACATAAAAGTGTCAATACACAATCAATGGCTACCCAATTACTGTACATATAAATGTGATCTCCGAGCTGGTTTTACATACCTGGTCAGTGATGTTCAACTCACCTCTGACCTGTCATGAGACCTATGGATGCGGAGGCGCAACAGTATTGTGTACACAGAGTTATTCCTTCACATTATGTCTTGGTTTCTTTCTGAGCACCCTCCTGCAACTTTTACATAACACATTCTTTTATATACTGCATCTGCCTACTTTCTGTGTTTTTCACCAAGACCTTTATATGATCAAGACACAGTGGTTGTTTTTTTCCGGGTTACATATAATGCCGGTAGCGGGGCAAATGCTAAGAGTCCCCTTGTAGGCTCACTGCTCTCGCCGTCGGTATAACGGCGTCGGTATCTTGACCGCCGGCAAATTGATTGCATACCTTTTTTTCCCATTGCTTTTCATACCACACCCAGCCTTGTTCTGTGCATTGAATAAAGTTGGCTTTAACCAATAAATGAAGGTGTCTGGAAATACTATCCTGTATATTTAACTTTATAGTCGTTATAGTTTTAAACATATTTTGCATGATGGCACAATTAATGCAGAAGACAATAAAACCTAAAATACAAGCTGAATCAACAGTACGAGGGCAGTTTATATGTATCCATGTTATTATGTTTACAGTAAGTGTCCTCCAATAGGATTACTACAAACTATAAGGTTTTTTTTTATTATCTGCTAATCATTTTTTCATTGTGAATAACTTCTAGATATGAAATATTTATTACAGATATTCCAAGCCAGCAAATTATTTAGTTAGGGTGAGCAATACATAGGAATTTGGGACTAGATCATCTTTTAAAATGTGATATGTGTGCATGTACAGTATGTATACTTATTGATTGATTGATTGATTGATTGATTTAAGATACAGTTAATATAAAATAACTTGTTTATCTATTATTGACATGGAGACAATACAAGAGGGCTAGATCATATTTGCCTGCACCCTCGGAATGGCTGGGAGGCACCCGTAAATCGGACAAGTCTCCCGCATCCCGCTAAACATCACCCGCACCCCCGCTAACAGAGGAAAAGAGGGTGTAGGTGTGATCATTGCCTTGAGGGTGTGGCCAGCGCCATGTAGGTGTGATCAGTGCTGTGTGGGTGTGGCCAGTGCAATGTAGGTGTGACCAGAGCTGTGTGGGTGTGGCCAGCGTCATGTAGGTGTGAACAGTGTGGGTGTGGCCAGTGCCATGTAGGTGTGATCAGTGCCGTGTGGATGTGGCCAGTGCCGTGTGGGCGTAGTCAGTGCCAGGTAGGTGTGATCGGTGTTGTGTAGGTGTGGCCAGTGCCATGTAGGTGTCATCAGTTTTGTGTGGGTGTGATCAGTGCTGTGTGGGTGTGGTCAGTGCCATGTAGGTGTGATCAGTGCCGTGTGGGCGTAGTCAGTGCCAGGTAGGTGTGATCGGTGTTGTGTAGGTGTGGCCAGTGCCATGTAGGTGTCATCAGTTTTGTGTGGGTGTGATCAGTGCTGTGTGGGTGTGGCAGGTGCAGTGTAGGTGTGACCAGAGCTGTGTGGGTGTGGCCAGTGCCATGTAGGTGTGACCAGAGCTGTGTGGGTGTGGCCAGTGCCATATAGGTATGAGCAGAGCCGTGTGGGTGTGGCCAGTGCCATGTAGGTGTGGCCAGAGCTGTGTGGGCGTAGTCAGTGCCATGTAGGTGTGATCAGTGCCGTGTGGGCGTAGTCAGTGCCAGGTAGGTGTAATTAGTGATGTGTGGGTGTGGCCAGCATCATGTAGGCGTAACTAGTGTGTGGATGTTACCAGTGCCATGTAGGTGTGACAAGAACTGTGTGGGTGTGGCCAGTGCCATGTAGGTGTGACCGGAGATGTGTGGGTGTGGCCAGTGCCATGTAGGTGTGACCAGAGCTGTGTGGGTGTGGCTGTGTGGGCGTACACTATAGGCCCCTACCTTGCACTAAATATGGAACAGAAGAAACATTGAGAGGAAAGTAGAAATGCAATTTTATATACTTTATGGCTGACCATGGGGCCTGCAGAGCTGCCGGTCATTGTCATCCTGTCACGGTGATGGGCCTATGTTTATGATTAGGCCTGGAGCTGTAGTCCCATCAACCCCATACTTAATCAGGCCCTGGTGAAATTTGGTTTTGTTACGGGATGTATGACTGTCCCTTCCGTTACTTGCATGACTGCTGCATGTTACAATATATCGCTAATTTATTAACGTGAGGGGAGGTTGGGGGGGGGAGGGGCTGGGCCGTTACTATTCGCACTAGATAAAACAGTGTCACGAACGCAGCAGTGGACGTAGTGACTATTCATCTAGGACCGGTTAGTACCTGTAGATTCTCTGTGCTTATCTAACCATGATGTGGCGTGCTGCAGCGCTGCTATATAGGTTGCAGACATAATGGGACATTTGTGAATGTTTGGAGAGCGGTAAAGTGGATGGAGATAAAGTACCGACCAAGCAGCTCCTAGCTGCCATGTTACACGCTGTGTTTGAAAAATGACAGTTAGGAGCTGGTTGGCTGATACTTTATCACAGTGCAATGTATCACTCTCCAAGCTTTGATAACTCTCCCCCATAGCTAGAAGTTGAGCACTTGGCGATCCAGCCAGGCAACAAAAGCTTTTTAATCATCAAGACTTATTCCTCTCTTAGAATTCATCTGACAGAGGCATCTGCAGGAGGAACATCTGTTCTCCACTTTCAGACCTACCTAAGCATTGAAATAAATTAGAATTACCTGACGGTGTCCAATTAATAATTTCCTCCGTTTGAGGAAGACTGGGTCCGTATTATCAGGGATTCTTGGCATCCCTCCCGGATTAATCTTCATTTTCTGAACCCCCTTCCCTATTGTTCCTCCGCGTATGTATTCACGCCGGTCTCCTCCACTTCACGTTGATGTTTCTTCCAAATGAGCCATTTTCCATGGCCGTTGGCACCAAATAACATCAAGCCAGTCTATTAATCAGGAAGAGTAATGACATCATCGCGTGCTAAATACTCCCTGCAGAATAAAGCGGTTATTACCTGCGCATGGTTTACACGCGCGCATTTCCTATCGCCCCTACTCAACACTCTCCAGGTCTCTCACTTTCCTATGAGTTTTATTAACTTTCACCGCAACATGTGCAGCGATGCTTAATGATGTATCACACTTCTAGGGTGGTGTTACAGTGCAGGATATAAATGGGAGCCTGTTCTCCAGACGTGATTCATGTGAAGAAAACCTACATATTGATTTATGTAGAAGCGTGAGATGCCGTGTGTAAGTCTACGCATGGGGTTTTTCTAACGCTGGTGCTTGAGATGAGCAAGGATATTTGTGTGCCCCACTGTAGCTGGTCCTATGGTGTACAACGTGTCGTTCCTTCCTTACGGAATAATCGGTTGGCTGGTACTTTATCTCTGTCCACTTTATCTCTCTCCGAGGCTTACTACATAGACCCCTGAGAGAGAGAAAGAGAGAGAAAGTACCAACCAATCAGATCCTGTCATTATACAAGCACAGCCTGTAACATGGCAGTTAGGATCGTATTGGTTGGTTTTTTACCTCTCTCCACTTTATCTCTCTCCAGAGTTTGATACATCTCCCCCCTATGTGTTTTATAGTAATTACCTTAAAATATTTTTACATTGTCCCAGTGGTGTAACAGCGTAGTGAAAACCTGCCCCCCTCTCGCTTTGTTCGGGGCTCATTCACACAGGTGCGCTGGGAAAATGGATAATATACAAACAAATGTTCTTCATGGGTGCGTCTTTCTTTAATGTATTTTATTTATACTTTCATGTATTTAAGTGTAAACAACTTGAACGTCCATGTGCTAACCTACTGCGCACGTGTGTTGCTGTGAACGAGCCTTCACAAATACACACTGCGGGGGGGGGGGGGGGGGGGCAATAATGGGAAGTGCTCTACAGGTCACTGTGAAGAATTGGTGGCATTGTCTGTAGTAACCAATCAGATTTGCATACTTTTGGACTGGGAGGGGCCACAAGGTGATTAGATGCTACTCGGGTCATCATGGCGTACGCATGCCTAATGAACGATGGTGTGAATCGCGTCAATACATTGACCCTCATTCCGAGTTAATCGCTAGCTGTCGTTCGCTGCGCAGCGATTAGTATAAAAAATGGCGAAACTGCGCATGCGTATGCACCGCAATGCACACGCGTGGCGTACGGGTTCAAAGAGCATTGTGGTTTTGCACTGATTCTAGCGACTCTTTCAGTCGCATTGGCGAACGCAGGGAGATTGACAGGAAGTGGGAGTTTCTGGGTGGCAACTGACAGTTTTCTGGGAGTGTTTGGAAAAATGCAGGCGTGTCCGGCGTTTGCTGGGCGAGTATCTGACGTCATTACCGTGTTATTCGTCGCAGCAATCATCGCACAGAGTAAGTAACTACAGGGCTGGTCTTGTTCTGCACAAAATGTGTTTACAGCCGCTCGGCTGCACAGGCGTTCGCACTCCTGCTATGCTAAAATACTTTCCCCCGTGGGCGGCGACTAGGCGTTTGTACGGCTGCTAAAAGTAGCTAGCGTGCGATCAACTCGGAATGAGGGCCAAAGTTGGGGGTCAGGACCCATTGGAACAAACGCGTCATCACATCACAAAAAGTAGGCGAGATTGGATAAAGGTTTCACATGAAAAGTTTGTATAAACAAAAAGTTTCTAGAATTCCAAAGCCCTCGTCCTATTTATTTGTAGGTGCCCATATTATAAATAAATCCATTCTTCCCTGGTTAAATTTGGCCGCGTGTTCCAATTTAAATTCAACTGTGTCACATCTGTTACCGGCGGATTGTCCAATTTTCCCTATTAACTATACTTTAGTTTGATATGAATATTCAGGGCCGAGCCAATAATATCTCCCTAGCGCTGCTCGTGTTTCTACAAAAGCCATTAATTATTTTATCTTTTTTTCTTCTTTTTTTTAAAGCTCCTTGACGATTTTTTTTTTTTTAACGGCATTTATAATGACGTGCATGACAAAACTTAAGCAACGTAAAGGTCACCCGCAGTTACGGCCTGTCTTTTATAATTTATGGTCAATTTATTATGCAAAGAAGAAATTAATTGATAGCGCATTTATTATAAGAAGGATGTTCGTTGTCATTGCCTAATGAGATTTATTTAATTTAGAATGGATGCTTTTTAACGCCTTTAAAGGTTTCAAGTGAGAAAAAAGAAAAGTTTTTTTTTTGTTTTTTTTTAAAGATATCCTTTTCTTTTTATTATTTTTACGGAATCCTTTTGGCTTATGGGAAATATTTTTGGGCAGTAAAAAAAAAACCAAAATTGGTGAAGTTACACTGAACAGAAAAAAATTCTGTGCAATAAAAGAACATATATATATATATATATATATATATATATATATATACATATCGTATATATATATATATATATATATATATATATATACACATAAATATATATATATATATATATATATAAATGTATATATATAAAAAGAGTTACTACATGAGGTTGGAGCTTAAACAATGCATGTAGACCTGGGACCCTTGTAACAGTGAATAATAGAATCAATTTGTGTGTAAATAAATTACATTTTGCACACACCGCAGGCACAGGACGTACAAATGGAATAAAACCCTGCTTGCCCTCTTATTACGGGCAAAGTAAAGATTTTTGTACGCTGGGGGATGGGAGTTGGGGGAGTGAAGTCTTTTGCAGCGATGGGTGATATATTGAACTCCCTGCTGCTGTTTTTGTTGCGTTACATGTTAAAAAGAAATGGGTGCAATAGAGGTTGGATTGGGTTTAATTCATTTCATGAGCCCCGGAGGGAAAGGAATATTTTACATCACACGCAAGAAAAGGGAACAGGCGGGGGAGCTGAGTACCCGTAATAAATTACTTGCAATGACTGAGCTGTCTTAAGAATGTTCCTGGACTAAAAACTACAAAAAGTATGACGTTTGGGTATTAGTTCCAGTTTGGGCGAGGCAATGTTCTTCAGATGACAGGTTAAAGGGCATACACGGAATATTCTGCAGATACCACTATGTGGTATGTTCAGGCTACACCGCCCAACCTCATCCAATTCTAATCCGGGACATGGGGGGAGTGTCCATATAACAGTGGGCGTGACTATGCTCCTGGGAGGCAGGACTGCTATGCTGATAAACCTGGGAGGGTCCCCCTCAAATCAGGAAAGTCCTGCCTACATCCAGGGCCATTGAGACAGCTACATGGCCCGGGCACTGAAGGAAATGTGGTCCAATCTGGGAGGCCGTGACCAATCAGGACTCTCCTTCCTGAAGAGGGACAGTTGGGAGTGGTTTCATAATTTATATGTGGAGATGACAAAAACTGCATCACACTTTTTTGTGGAAAGGGATGTATTGCAGAAGTGCAACGTTCTAGGGGCACAATCTCTGAGCTTTTCCCATTTTGCAGAATGTGTTATCTACAGAGAGCAGAACACAATTTTCCAAGGCCCAGACTAAAATTTGGTGGGTTCACCATCAAGACTTGGCCATCCCCTTCCTGAGTCCTCCACTGTGGGGCATTGTCACATGCAATGTAGAGCTGATTGCTGAGGGTCATTACTGGAAACACACCAACCCCACGTGTGCCCAGGTGAACATACTGGGGCATACTTACATTCTCTTCCTGAATGTCCGGTGGACTCCTGAATTTCAGTGATGGTCTGATGATGATGAAATTTGGTGTATATCCTGTCATTATATCCACATCCATCACCACGCATTGTGGCATTGATGGTGCAATTGTATCTACAGTAAATGCCCCCTCCCCCCCCCCCCCCCCCCCCACACATGCCACATGGACCTGACTAGTGAAAGAGGATAAGTATGAGCTGTGGCCTCACAACAGTGCTTAGATATGGCCTCACCTCTCTTCATATCCCGGCCCACCTATCGGTTTCACCTCTCCTCACATCCCGGCCTCACCTCTCCTCACATCTCTTCACCTCCAGGCCCATCTACCGGCCTCACCTACAGGCCTCCCCTCTTCTTACCTCCAGGCCTCACCTCTCCTCACCTCCAAGCCTCACCTCTCCTCACCTCCAAGCCTCACCTCTCCTCACCTCCAAGCCTCACCTCTCCTCACCTCCAAGCCTCACCTCTTCTCACCTCCAGGCTTCACCTCTCCTCACCTCCAGGCCTCACATCTCCAAGCCTCACCTCCCAGCCTCCCCTCTCCTCATCTCTTGGTCTCGCGGTTGTTTGCGGCACTTCCATCTATGAATAAAGCCGGGAAGACGACGGTCCATTCTTCCGCGCAATGGGGCCGCTTACGGCGAAACATGGGACACGAGATGAATATTTTACATTTTTCCCTCATTTCTACCTACAGGATAAACATTTGCAATGCGATTTGATCTTAGGAAACCGGCGTTTGCTATACGTTCACACCGAGGGAGATGAATTGTGCGGTATATTAAGTTGTTGTTTTTTTAGCAATTTTTTGTTTCCTACCAGATAATTTTTTTGTCCCCAGGAATATTGTGGCCTCAGCTCAGATCGTCTATTAACCCCCGAGCTTACCGGCGCAGTATGTATTACCAGCTTTGGACATCGCAGGGCGTCCCGTTAGGCCACGCAGGGGTTAATGGTGCAGGAAGACGTTTTGCACTCAGATAAAACTCTTGGTTCAGCAGCACGCCCCATCCCCCCCTTCCCCCACCCATCGCTCGCTGCTTCTGTGAGCATAATAAAATATAAAATATAGTCTTTGCGGAACCCTGGCGCACTGTGCGCTTTGTGACTGTAGCCGTCCATTGTAAGCGCCCGTAGCACAGAAAGTTTATAACTGTAGCAGCAAATAGCCAGTCACTGCCCTTTCTTTAGAGGGGTCAGTACACATTTAGTCCGTGCTTCCAGTTTCCATGGCGATCTATCCAGCTCCATTCTCCGCCGAGGCTTCCAGCAAAGATGGACACGTTTTTTTCTTCTCTCCCTCTGACTCTTTCCGCGGCGATTTTAATGAAGTGTTCAGTGAAATCCGGAGTAAGGCATCAAACTTATTCTATATGCCATGGGGTCAATTATCAGGACAGGAAGCACAGTGGAAGGTGATAGGCCTACGGGGAGCCTCGCCACTTAATCCCGGTCTCCAGGACGCGCATGAGCCGCAGCTACTCTGTAGGGTCCTCGTCGCCTCTGTCTAATCCTCCATCACCGTGTAGCCTCACATATTGTATACAGACAGGATTAATGCGCTTCTGTACGGAACATATTCATTTCATCTCATTAAATTGCCAGGGTCATACAGGTATAATGTACTGTGGATTTCCCAGTATATTACACACTTCACTATCAAAGTAAGGTCTGGTGTCAGTGCTTTTATTAAGTTCTAAATATCTAAATATAATTGGCCAGATGTATCTATCTATCTATCTATCTATCTATCTATCTATCTATCTATCTATCTATCTATCTATCTATTAATCATCTATCTATCTATCATCTATGTATCTATCTATCTATCTATCTATCTATCAATCTATCTATCTATCTATCTATCATATAGCTATCTATCTATCTATCTATCATATAGCTATCTATCTATCTATCATCTATCTATCTATCTATCTATCTATCTATCTATCTATCTATCATATAGCTATCTATCTATCTATCTATCTCATATCTATCTATCTATCTATCTATCTATCTATCTATCATATAGTTATCTATCTATCTATCTATCTATCTATCTATCTATCTATCTATCTATCATCTATCTATCTATCATATAGCTATCTATCTATCTATCTATCTCATATCTATCTATCTATCTATCTATTATCTATCTATCTATCTATCTATCTATCTATCTATCTATCTGTCGGTCTGTCTATCTATCTATCTATCTATCTATCTATCTATCTATCTATCTATCTATCTATCTATCTATCATCTATCTATCATATAGCTATCATATAGCTATCTATCTATCTATCTATCTATCTCATATCTATGTATCTATCTATCTATCTATCTATCTATCTATCTATCTATCTATCTATCTATCATATATCTATCTATCATCTATCTATCTGTCTATCATCTATCTATCTATCTATCTATCTATCTATATATCTATCTCATATCTATCTATCTATCTATCTATCTATCTATCTATCTATCTATCTATCTATCTATCTATCTATCTATCTATCATCTATCTATCTATCATCCATCTATCTATCTATCTATCTATCTATCTATCTATCTACAAGCATAGAATTTGACGGCACATAAGAACCACTTGGCCCATCTGGTCTGCTCCTTTTTTTATTTTTTAACCATATTTTCATCTCAAACCTTATTTGATCCTTATTTCTTTGTAAGGATATCCATATAGCTATCCCATGCATGTTTAAACTGCTCTACTGTCTTAGCCTCTGCCACATCTGATGGGAGGCTATTCCATCTATCTATCTGTCTATCTATCTATCTATCTATCTATCTATCTATCTATCTATCTATCTATCTATCTATTGCAACAAAGCACTGTCTTTCTTTCTTTTTCTTTCTTTCTTTCTTTCTTTCTTTCTTTCTTTCTTTCTTTCTTTCTTTCTTTCTTTCTTTCTTTCTTTCTTTCTTTCTTTCTTTCTTTCTTTCTTTCTTTCTCCAGATGTATCAAAGCATTATCTATCTATCTATCTATCTATCTATCTCATATCTATCTATCTATCTATCTATCTATCTATCTATCTATCTATCCATCATTAATGGGCCAAATGTAACAAAGCATTATCTATCTATCTATCTATCTATCTATCTATCTATCTATCTATCTATCTATCTATCTATCTATCTATCTATCTATCCATCTACCAGATGCAACAAAGCACTTTCTCTTTCTTTCTCTTTCTTTCTTTCTTTCTTTCTTTCTTTCTTTCTTTCTTTCTTTCTTTCTTTTTCTTTCTTTCTTTCTTTCTTTCTTTTTCTCTTTCTTTCTTTCTTTCTTTTTCTTTCTTTCTTTTTCTTTCTTTCTTTCTTTCTTTCTTTCTTTCTTTCTTTCTTTCTTTTTTTTCTCCAGATGTATCAAAGCATTATCTATCTATCTATCTATCTATCTATCTATCTATCTATCTATCTATCTATCATTAATGGGCCAAATGTAACAAAGCATTATCTATCTATCTATCTATCTATCTATCTATCTATCTATCTATCTCATATCTATCTATCTATCTTTCCATCATTAATGGGCCAAATGTAACAAAGCATTATCTATCTATCTATCTATCTATCTATCTATCTATCGGCCAAATGTAATAAAGCATTATCTATCCATCTATTTATCTATCTATCATTAATGGGCCAAATGTAATAAAGCATTATCTATCTATCTATCTATCTATCTATCTATCTATCTATCTATCTATCATTAATGGGCCAAATGTAACAAAGCATTATCTATCTATCTATCTATCTATCTATCTATCTATCTATCTATCTATCTATCTATCGGCCAAATGTAATAAAGCATTATCTATCCATCTATTTATCTATCTATCTATCATTAATGGGCCAAATGTAATAAAGCATTATCTATCTATCTATCTATCTATCTATCTATCTATCTATCTATCATTAATGGGCCAAATGTAACAAAGCATTATCTATCTATCTATCTATCTATCTATCTATCTATCTATCTATCATTAACGGGCCAAATGTAACAAAGCATTATCTATCTATCTATCTATCTATCTATATATCTACCTCATATCTATTTATCTATCTATTTATCTATCTATCTATCTATCTATCTATCTCATATCTATCTATCTATCTCATATCTATCTATCTATTTATCTATCTATCTATCAATCTATCTATCTATCTATCTATCTATCTATCTATCTCATATCTATCTATCTCATATCTATCTATCTATCTATCTATCTATCTATCTATCTATCATTAACGGGCTAAATGTAACAAAGCATTATCTATCTATCTTTCTATCTATCTATCAATCTATATATCTACCTCATATCTATTTATCTATCTATCTCATATCAATCTATCTATCTCATATCTATCTATCAATCAATCTATCTATCTATCTATCTATCTATCTATCTATCTATCTCATATCTATCTATCTATCTATCTATCTATCTATCTCATATCTATCTATCTATCTATCTATCATTAATGGGCCAAATGTAACAAAGCATTATCTATCTATCTATCTATCTATCTATCTATCTATCTATCTATCTATCTATCTATCTATCTATCTATCTATCTATCTATCTATCTGCCACATGCAACAAAGCACTTTCTTTCTTTCTCTTTTTCTTTCTTTCTTTCTTTCTTTCTTTCTTTCTTTCTTTCTTTCTTTCTTTCTTTCTTTCTTTCTTTCTTTCTTTCTTTCTTTCTTTCTTTCTTTCTTTCTTTCTTTCTTTCTCCAGATGTATCAAAGCATTATCTAATTTATCTATCTATCTATCTATCTATCTATCTATCTATCTCTCTATCTACCTATCTATCTTTCATTAACGGGCCAAATGTAACAAAGCATTATCTATCTATCTATCTATCTATCTATCTATCTATCTATCTATCTATCTATCTATCTATCTATCTATCTATCTATCATCTATCTATCTATCATCTATCTATCTATCTATCTATCTATCTATCTATCTCATATCTATCTGTCTATCTATCTATCTATCTATCTCATATCTATCTATCTATCTATCTATCTATCTATCTATCTATCTATCTATCTATCTATCTATCTATTTATCAATCAATCAATCAATCAATCAATCAATCAATCTTATCTATCTATCTATCTCATATCTATCTATCTATCTATCTATCTATCTATCTATCTATCTATCTATCTATCTATCTATCTATCTATCTCCGATGAGCGTATGTGTATTGGGGGCATCGGCCATTTCTCAAAAGTGCAAATTCCACCGATAGAATCTCCGAGCTCCAGACAGTGAATTCGTTCGCTGTGAGGTGCGGCTTGGGTAGAACTGGGAAGTTATGGGTCCGATTTAAGCTGCCACAATGTGTAGCAGTCGGTGTGTGTGGGACGATGCGAAAGATGGAACAGCGCAGTCTCTCCATCTATCCAGCTATCTTATACTAACATCACTGCAGCTGTCTCCCGCCTCACACACATCCGCTCAGCAGCCCAATTTCATCATGTCAGCTCCACCGAAACCGCTATAAATATCTGTATAAATCGCCCTCACACGTTTAACCCCTCGTTACGTTTACGATTCCACCAGCACCGATCCCCCCTCTCCGCAGTCTGGCCAGGAAAGGGTTACCAGGCGTCGGCAGCAGCCGGCTATAACACAACCTGCGCTAAACCTCAGCACCGGTTCTGTGCTGGGGAACATGAAATACATAATTATGCAACAATTAAAATCTGCACTCTACATCCATAATGAGCGTACCCAACAATAATCTGCATTTATCTCAGTTTAAAGTGGCAACGTCTGCACAGGATGAGAAATAATTTAGGCTTCTATTGTACTGCTGACATGCCGACGTGGTCCCTGTAACCTAAATAGGCTGTCCCATTTGTGCACTAAAAGCATTTCATCATAATTAGGACGCATCCCAACTGGAAGGCTTGAAAGCCTGAAACGAACGCTCCTCACCCATATGGGGTATTATCTGGCAGGAGAAGTGGCAGCCAGATGGGAGCTTTACTATAATAATATGATTGATGGTGATAACAGTGTTTTATCTAACCCCAGTCCGCGCTTTTTACAAACAGTGCGATGCGTCCTTGTTTGTGGAACACAGGAAGCTGACATCCAGCAGCCGTGCCCAGGACAGAAGCGGCGATCAGACAATGCCTCGCATATTGCCTTTGTTATGCAAAGTGAGAAGATTTAATTAAATCACCCCGCACTAACCAATAGTGATAGTCTAGTGAAATGTCACCAAGAGGGGCTCGCGGCTTACAACGATCATTTGGAAGGAATGTTTTTCTAATCCTCATTTCATTAACCCTTTCAAAGACGCCCGGCGTTCAGACCGACATGCCGGGGCGATTTAGTGCCATACTTTTTTTCTATATACATAAGGCACCGTGGTGCTAATTCTGTGTAAGCAGCAGCGATGGCGCTGTTATGGTAATGCAGCAGAGGGCGTCACGATTCCTACTGTGCGACTGATACGAATGGCGCCAAATGACGCAGTATCGGATCATCTCTGGCACCATCGGCCGCTATATGGTCGTGCAAGCCGGCCGCCGCAGCTGCTACCTAGAGGTCTGGAAATCTATGTCCTCGGCTGTTCCCTCCCCTGCAACGGCGGGGACACGCCTCCGTTTGGAGAAACGGATGCAGTCACCGCCCCCTCCCTGCCCCCAGACTATATCAGACTATCAATCACTGATAGATATATACACCAGATGGCCTTGCACACGATCAGTAGATATCTCGGTGGCCATCTTGGGATAGGGCATGAAGCCTCCCTGGAGAACAGGTAGACTGGAGCCTGTGCAGTAGCGTACGTCTCTTTCAACATGATTAACATTTTGCAACTGATCAGGTCCATCTAAACGTGTCATTTTACAGAGATTGGGCAACACCACAGTGTTTGCTAGTGCTATGACGCTGAATGCTGACGCAGCCCTTAAGCCGCATTTTATAACAATTCTTGGTATGGAAGCTTAAGTCATACATGTATACAGAGGTGGTGTGTATATATATATATATATACGCTTATGAAAAGGGGAATATTTTGACTTACTGTCTATGGCTGTTTCCCAATAAAGTGTAACCTTCCTAAATATATCATTTTGTGGTTTACTGTATATTGTGACTTACCAGAATACATTACCATATTTCATATTACCATTATCAGACGCCGGAATCCCGAGACCACTCGGGAGACCGGCTCCGGAACACCGACAGTCGACATCCCGAATATAAGTATCGGGGTTCAGGTTAGGCCCGTGGGGGGAAGGGTTAGGGACGGGTTAAGTATTGGGGAGGGTGGGGTTAGGGTAGAAACTGGGGCGGGGGGAATTAGCCATAGCCACCACCCTCCTCTATGGTTAGCAGGGCCGGTTCTAGCCCTTGTGGCGCCCCGGGTGAAAAATAGGGGCGTGGCTTCATACAGGGGCATGGTCAGTCACGCCCCCTGTAGAGTTGTGCCCCCATTTGTGCCCCCTGTACAGTAGCGCCGCTTACAAAAAAAAATAAAAATGAATACTTACTATCCCCGCTCCTGATTCCCGACCGCTGCAGACCTCCGACGCCGCTGCGCCGCTCCTCTCCTCGGATCTATGGGAGAGACGTCATGATGTCTCTCCCATAGCACAGCATAGATAGACACTAGAGGTCAATTATGACCCCTAGCGTCTGTGCCAGTCCCACAATGCTGTGCGGTGCGCGATGACGTTATTGCGCACCGCACAGCAAAGGTCCTCTCCACAAAGGGAAACTAGACGGGTAGCGTCTAGTTCCCTTCACAGCGGGGGGCACTGCCAAACAGTAGCGGATATTGCCATGGTGCGGCGCCCTCCGGATGGCGCTGGCATCCTCCGGAAGGCGGTGCCCCTTGCAAAAGTCCTGCTTGCCCGTGGCAAGATCCACTACTGATGGTTAGGCATAACCGATAGCCCCGGAGGGTTAGCCGTAGCCACCACCCCAGAAGGAGGGGGGGGGCTGAAATACTTACCCTCTCCGATATTGGGATCTTCATTGTCTCCGACAGTCTAGAAATATGTGTCATTCGTACTTTTTCAAAACTTTTAATACTATTTAACCGAGTACCGAGTAAATAAGGTCCGTGTATGTTGGATAATAACAGACCATAACATTTTCTTGCTACTTCATAAAGAACGCGTCAGGTGATGCTTCCTTGCACAGGTGAGCGTCCAATCTATAACAAGGAGAGGGTCACCAGCGAGTCTCTCTGGGTCACCACGGCCCACCATTTACACTTGTGGACATGAAAATGTAATTCCCGAGAAAAAAAAAATCTCAAAGCCAAAAAAAGTAAAATCTCTCCGCAAACTTCCGCAGGTTTCTCTCTACCAATCTCATCATGGTTCTCCCTGCATTAGACTATACATGGTAATATCTGTACTGCAGGAGCTGCTCGTTAAGCTGGTTCTGCCGTCTCTGCTCTCCCTGCTCCCTGCCAATACTTGTTAACGGGCCCACCAGCGTCTCCTGGCACGCGTGACTTCCAGTTGGCAGAGGGGGAAGTAATGATATTAGGATATGTGATGTGATGCTGCGTTTCTGGGCAGTTAGTACGCTCGGCCTGCGGTGACAATGAGGTGGGGGTGGGGGGGGAGGTTGTAGAAGCAGATTTCGCACTGTCCTTATTTTTACTGGGCTGAAGGCTAACAATAGGCAGGTAAATTATTTATCACTTATTAGCAGTTACGTTTATAGCGCACACATATTCCGCAGCGCTGTACAGGGAGTATTTCAGCCATGCCTATCGGTCCCTGTCCCAGTGGAGTTTGCAGTCTTTTACAGTTAGATGCCAATTGACCTAGCAGTAAATGTGAGTAAGACTTCCTGTTACTCTCTATGCCCTCGCATGAATGAGACAGGTATGGCGCTCCCCCCCCCCCCCCGCCCTCATCTGCCCCCCCAGCCCAGCTCAGTTAGATGAGAGGATGGGGCACTAGTTGCTGTTGCATCCCTGCGATGACAGACAGTAATTTACCATTTTATTGTGATTCAGCAGCTTGGACAGCGGCACATATTACCTGTCAAGCTGTGTCCATCACACACTGTACAGAGGCGAGCGTCGCCTGTCAGAGCGCTGCTGCGGCTGTAATGAGGGTAGCCAGCCCTGGCATAACAGATTCCCATGCATCATATGTAACTAGTGCAATGCCAGGCAGCAGCCCCCCCCACCCCCCGCGCACACTGGGCCTAGTTTAGTATGGAATGCATCAGCGATACATTTGCATACTGAAGCCCTTGTGCAGTGTGCACACGCGCCGTCCGCCCACAGTGACATGTGACGGCATCTCACTTATGCTAACGCCTCTGCCTAGGCGTTCGCAGGGCGGGTGCGAGTGTTAACGCAGTGTTTAATTGGCGTTGAGGCGGCATTGGGGGGGGGGGTGCGGTCAGGACAATGGAGGCATGTCTGGACCGTTTGTGGGGTGGGCTGCGACCTGTCTTAGGAATATTTCCATCTGTCATGGGTAATGGAGATTTTAAGTGGAATATTGCTCAGTGTTGCAGTAAGTGTCTGCTTGCTTAGTACCCATGAATGTGCAATATCAGTATCCTAGAAGGTGACGATACATTGCATACTAAGGAATGTGGCGCCCCAGTACCGAATCCCGCCGCCCGCACAGTGGGGGGGAATTCAGACCTGATCGTAGCAGCAAATTTGTTAGCAGTCAGGCAAAACCATGTGCACTGGAGGGGGGGACAGATGTAACATGTGCAGAGAAAGTTAGATTTGGGTGGGGTGTGTTCAAACTGAAATCTAAATTGCAGTGTAAAAATAAAGCAGCCAGTATTTACCCTGCACATAAACATATAACCCACCCAAATCTAACTCTCTCTGCACATGTTATATCTGCCACACCTGCAGTGCACATGGTTTTGCCCAACTACTAACAAATTTGCTGCTACGATCAGGTCTGAATTACCCCCAGTATCACTTTGTACATCATCACTCACATTTGAGTGATATGAAAATGGTATATATATAATATTAATCATTGATATGCTCGAGTATATATACAATAACATATATAGCACAAAAATTACGGGGGTGTTTTAGAAAATGAATGACAACTGAGAAAAAATAAATGTCATTCTACAGTGTGTATACTAGCGCCGCGCAGGGTATAATCATATCATTCATCAGTCGCTCAGAATTTTACTGACACACGCATTTTACTGACACAAGTACAGGGTAAAAATAAAAATCGGGTTAGAATGTCTTTAACCCTTTCTTGACCAAGCGCGTTTAGGCCCACGTGACTGCAATCACGTTCACATTTTATAACTTTTACAATTTGAACGTTACAAAAAAATAGTGAGCAAAAATAGAAAATAAAAAATGTACATAACTAAGGAGGTTATTGCACCCCATATATGTGTTTTTAAATTTAGTTAAAAAATGTATATCAATTGTTAATTTCTACTTCTACTACATTATTGTTTATAGTAGAATGATGGTCTGCATAACTTTATTTCCACTTTTTGTTTTCCAAAATGATTTTTTTTTCTTTTAATAGAATGAGAATGTTTATATGCAAAATCTCTGACTAATATGCTAATGTTAATAAGACATGTTAATGCTGTATGTAAAAGTACATGAAGAGGGGAGGGGGGTTGTAGGCAACGTTTCTTTAACCCATAGGCGCTTCCTCCTCTATGGAAACCCAGCAATGATGGGTACTTGGAGGTAGAAAAGGAGATTGTGCTTCTTATCTATTGAACATTGTGCAAGAGTCATCTTATGGGTTTGTTATAGTTCTAACAGCTGGGAACCACTTGTTATAGATCTAACAGCTGGGAACCACTTGTTATAGATCTAACAGCTGGGAACCACTTGCTATAGATCTAATGGCTGGGAACCACTTGTTATAGATCTAATGGCTGGAAACCACTTGTTATAGATCTAATGGCTGGGAACCACTTGTTATAGATCTAATGACTGGGAACCACTTGTTATAGATCTAATGGCTGGGAACCACTTGTTATAGATGTAATGGCTGGGAACCACTTGTTATAGATCTAATGGCCGGGAACCACTTGTTATAGATCTAATGGCTGGGATCCTCTTGTTATAGATCTAATGGCTGGGATCCACTTGTTATAGATCTAATGGCTGGGAACCACTTGTTATAGTTCTAACAGCTGGGAGCCACTTGTTATAGATCTAATGGCTGGGAGCCACTTGTTATAGATCTAATGGCTGGGAACCACTTGTTATAGATCTAATGGCTGGGAACCACTTGTTATAGATATAATGGCTGGGACCCACTTGCTATAGATCTAATGGCTGGGCACCACTTGTTATAGATATAATGGCTGGGAACCACTTGTTATAGATCTAATGGCTG
This sequence comes from Pseudophryne corroboree, assembly GCF_028390025.1. NCBI lineage: Eukaryota > Metazoa > Chordata > Amphibia > Anura > Myobatrachidae > Pseudophryne > Pseudophryne corroboree. The sequence continues at coordinate 26,953,850 of NC_086444.1, read as the reverse complement.
GGAACCACTTGTTATAGATCTAATGGCTGGGAACCACTTGTTATAGAACTAATGGCTGGGGACCACTTGTTATAGAACTAATGGTTGGGAACCACTTGTTATAGATCTAATGGTTGGGAACCACTTGTTATAGATATAATGGCTGGGAACCACTTGTTATAGATCTAATGACTGGGAACCACTTGTTATAAATCTAATGGCTGGGAACCACTTGTTACAGATCTAATGACTGGGAACCACTTGTTATAGATCTAATGGCTGGGAACCACTTGTTATAGATGTAATGGCTGGGAACCACTTGTTATAAATCTAATGGCCGGGAACCACTTGTTATAGATCTAATGGCTGGGATCCTCTTGTTATAGATCTAATGGCTGGGATCCACTTGTTATAGATCTAATGGCTGGGAACCACTTGTTATAGTTCTAACAGCTGGGAGCCACTTGTTATAGATCTAATGGCTGGGAACCACTTGTTATAGATCTAATGGCTGGGAACCACTTGTTATAGATCTAATGGCTGGGAACCACTTGTTATAGATCAAATGGCTGTGAACCACTTGTTATAGAACTAATGGTTGGGAACCATTTGTTATAGATCTAATGGCTGGGATCCTCTTGTTATAGATCTAATGGTTGGGAACCACTTGTTATAGATATAATGGCTGGAAACCACTTGTTATAGATCTAATGGCTGGGAACCACTTGTTATAGATCTAATGGCTGGGAACCACTTGTTATAGATCTAATGGCTGGGAACCACTTGTTATAGTTCTGATGGCTGGGAACCACTTGTTATAGATATAATGGCTGGGAACCACTTGTTATAGATCAAATGGCTGGGAACCACTTGTTATAGATCTAATGGCTGGGAACCACTAGTTATAGTTCTGATGGCTGTGAACCACTTGTTATAGATCTAATGGCTGGGAACCACTTGTTATAGATGTAATGGCTGGGAACCACTTGTTATAGTTCTGATGGCTGGGAACCACTTGTTATAGATATAATGGCAGTGAACCACTTGTTATAGATCTAATGGCTGGGAACCACTTGTTATAGATATAATGGCTGGGAACCACTTGTTATAGATCTAATGGCTGGGAACCACTTGTTATAGATCTAATGGCTGGGAACCACTTGTTATAGAACTAATGGCTGGGGACCACTTGTTATAGAACTAATGGTTGGGAACCACTTGTTATAGATCTAATGGTTGGGAACCACTTGTTATAGATATAATGGCTGGGAACCACTTGTTATAGATCTAATGACTGGGAACCACTTGTTATAAATCTAATGGCTGGGAACCACTTGTTATAGATCTAATGACTGGGAACCACTTGTTATAGGTCTAATGGCTGGGAACCACTTGTTATAGATGTAATGGCTGGGAACCACTTGTTATAGATCTAATGGCCGGGAACCACTTGTTATAGATCTAATGGCTGGGATCCTCTTGTTGTAGATCTAATGGCTGGGACCCACTTGTTATAGATCTACTGGCCAGGTACCAATTGCTATAGATCTAATGGTTGGGATCCTCTTGTTGTAGATCTAATGCCTGGGAACCACTTGTTATAGATCTAATGGCTGGGATCCTCTTGTTGTAGATCTGATGCCTGGGAACCACTTGTTATAGATGTAATGGCTGGGATCCTCTTGTTATAGATGTAATGGCTGGGATCCTCTTGTTATAGATATAATGGCTGGGAACCACTTGTTATAGATGTAATGGCTTGGATCCTCTTGTTATAGATGTAATGGCTGGGAACCACTTGCTATAGATCTAATGGCTGGGAACCACTTGTTATAGATCTAATGGCTGGGAACATGTTATAGAGCTAATGGCTGGGAATCACTTGTTATAGAACTAATGGCTGGGAACCACTTGATATAGATCTAATGGCTGGGAACCACTTGTTATAGAACTAATGGCTGGGAACCACTTGTTATAGAACTAATGGCTGGGAACCACTTGTTATAGATCTAATGGCTGGGAACCACTTGTTATAGATCTAATGACTGGGAACCACTTGTTATAGATCTAATGGCTAGGAACCACTTGTTATAGAGCTAATGGCTGAGAACCACTTGTTATAGATCTAATGGCTGGGAACCACTTGTTATAGAACTAATGGCTGGGAACCACTTGTTATAGATCTAACCACTTGTTATAGAGCTAATGGCTGGGAACCACTTGTTATAGATCTAATGGCTGGGAACCACTTGTTATAGATCTAATGGCTGAGAACCACTTGTTATAGAGCTAATGGCTGGGAACCACTTGTTATAGATCTAACAGCTGGAAACCACATGTTATAGATCTAATGGCTGGGAACCACTTGTTATAGAACTAATGGCTGGGAACCACGTGTTATAGATCTAACAGCTGGGAACCACTTGTTATAGAGCTAATGGCTGGGAACCACTTGTTATAGATCTAATGGCTGGGAACCACTTGTTATAGATCTAATGGCTGAGAACCACTTGTTATAGAGCTAATGGCTGGGAACCACTTGCTATAGATCTAATGGCTGAGAACCACTTGTTATAGAGCTAATTGCTGGGAACCACTTGTTATAGATGTAATGGTTGGGAACCACTTGTTATAGATCTAATGGCTGAGAACCACTTGTTATAGAGCTAATGGCTGGGAACCACTTGTTATAGATCTAATGGTTGGGAACCACTTGTTATAGATCTAATGGCTGGGAACCACTTGTTATAGATCTGATGGCTGGGAACCACTTGTTATAGAGCTAATGGATGGGAACCACTTGTTATAGATCTATTGGCTGGGATCCCCTTGTTGTAGATCTAATGGCTGGGAATCACTTGTTATAGATCTAATGGCTGGGAACCACTTGTTATATGTCTAATGGCTGGGAACCACTTGTTATAGATATAATGGCTGGGAACCACTTGTTATAGAACTAATGGCTGGGAACCACTTGTTATAGAACTAATGGCTGGGAACCACTTGTTATAGATATAATGGCTGGGAACCACTTGTTATAGATCTAATGGCTGGGAACCACTTGTTAAAGATCTAATGGCTGGGAATCACTTGTTATAGATATAATGGCTGGGATCCTCTTGTTGTAGATCTGATGGCTGGGAATCACTTGTTATAGATCTAATGGCTGGGAACCTCTTGTTATATGTCTAATGGCTGGGAACCACTTGTTATAGATATAATGGCTGGGAACCACTTGTTATAGAACTAATGGCTGGGAACCACTTGTTATAGAACTAATGGCTGGGAACCACTTGTTATAGATATAATGGCTGGGAACCACTTGTTATAGATCTAATGGCTGGGAACCACTTGTTAAAGATCTAATGGCTGGGAACCACTTGTTATAGATATAATGGCTGGGAACCACGTGTTATAGATCTAATGGCTGGGAACCACTTGTTATAGATCTAATGGCTGGGAACCACTTGTTATAGATCTAATGGCTGGGAACCACTTGTTATAGATCTAATGGCTGGGAACCACTTGTTATAGAGCTAATGGCTGGGAACCACTTGTTATAGATCTAATGGCTGGGAACCACTTGTTATAGATCTAATGGCTGAGAACCACTTGTTATAGAGCTAATGGCTGGGAACCACTTGTTATAGATCTAACAGCTGGAAACCACTTGTTATAGATCTAATGGCTGGGAACCACTTGTTATAGAACTAATGGCTGGGAACCACGTGTTATAGATCTAACAGCTGGGAACCACTTGTTATAGAGCTAATGGCTGGGAACCACTTGTTATAGATCTAATGGCTGGGAACCACTTGTTATAGATCTAATGGCTGAGAACCACTTGTTATAGAGCTAATGGCTGGGAACCACTTGCTATAGATCTAATGGCTGAGAACCACTTGTTATAGAGCTAATGGCTGGGAACCACTTGTTATAGATGTAATGGTTGGGAACCACTTGTTATAGATCTAATGGCTGAGAACCACTTGTTATAGAGCTAATGGCTGGGAACCACTTGTTAAAGATCTAATGGTTGGGAACCACTTGTTATATATCTAATGGCTGGGAACCACTTGTTATAGATCTGATGGCTGGGAACCTCTTGTTATAGAGCTAATGGATGGGAACCACTTGTTATAGAGCTAATGGATGGGAACCACTTGTTATAGAACTAATGGCTGGGATCCCCTTGTTGTAGATCTGATGGCTGGAAATCACTTGTTATAGATCTAATGGCTGGGAACCACTTGTTATATGTCTAATGGCTGGGGACCACTTGTTATAGATCTAATGGCTGGGAACCACTTGTTATAGATCTAATGGCTGGGAACCACTTGTTAAAGATCTAATGGCTGGGAACCACTTGTTATAGATCTAATGGCTGGGAACCACGTGTTATAGATCTAATGTCTGGGAACCACTTGTTATATGTCTAATGGCTGGGAACCACTTGTTATAGATATAATGGCTGGGATCCTCTTGTTATAGATCTAATGTCTGGGGACCACTTGTTATAGATGTCATGGCTGGGATCCTTTTGTTATAGATCTAACAGCTGGGAACCACTTGTTACAGATCTAATGGCTGGGATCCTCTAGTTGTAGATCAGTGTCTGGGATCCTCTTGTTGTAGATCAGTGTCTGGGATCCTCTTGTTGTAGATCAGTGTCTGGGATCCTCTTGTTGTAGATCAGTGTCTGGGATCCTCTTGTAGATCAGTGTCTGGGATCCTCTTGTTGTAGATCAGTGTCTGGGATCCTCTTGTTGAGAGATCTGCACGGATTTCCTGGCCCCAGCAGCGTGATAACACCGGCCATCCTGTATAATATGAGGGTCGCACAGCAGTGCAATGTTTTTGCAGATGATCTGATGTTGCATCTGCAGACACAGCAGTGGATCACAGAAGCCGGCAGGAGGGGTCAATTTGCACAAGGCGTCTCCTGCGGCATTAGCAGTGGCGCAGTCCACACTCCTGTGTAGCATACATGGTCCTGCGTATGTGTAGTATGCAATGACATGAGTGCATGCTGACACTGAGCATAATTGCATTCTTTCCCAGGTTCTACCGCGATTGTGCAGAGGGTGGTGTCCACGCCCCCTGCTCATTGCCCCCTAGCGGCCGCACCCCACTTGCAGTGGCATTAGTTCCGCCTCTGACCCTTGGAAAGAATACAGTTATGCTGGAATTCGTACATGTTACTGGTAGTGAGGTAGGAACAGACTGGAATAAACACCAGTACTGTCGGAGGGTGAAGTAATTGCCTTGGAAAACATGCGTATCGCAGCACCGCTGCAGTTCCAATGGCTGGAAATACATTTCTAAGTCTCCAACACCTGGGATTTCTGGCAGGCTGTCTGCGTGTCACTTTCTCTATTCCAGCCACGCTGCCGCAGATGCGCCAGTGACAGGAGCCTGTTTTACCCGGGTCCCTGCTGAATTAATGTAGAAATGAACGGTGTTACCAGTGGCGGCCCCTTCCTCTCACATTCTCCTGATCACTTGCAACAATAAAACACTTGTTTCTGAAGCTTTATTTCCTACAATTCCCTGAGTGTGAGGCACTAGATGAGGTTACAGTCCCTGTCTGGATTGTATGCAACACGGAACAAGTGTTTCTCGACTCTCACAAAGCCGGAGACTGCAGCCGAGAGCGCGCGGCGCACGGATCCTCCCCTGGGCAGACTGCCGCCTCTCTCTTATGCCAATGAAATAGCGGAAAATATTCCAGCAATGCAGGGAGAGGACGGTGTACTGTAGCCTTCTTCCCGGCTGCTACTCCCCAGATATTGCAGGCTCTGATACAATGTCTTATATAAACCATGTGATTTCAGTTTTGCAAAAGACTCCTGAATCTGGGGCCAGTTTCTACCCAGCAAAAAGAAAAATGTTAAATGTAAGTTATGTAACAACTTTGTAAGTACCTAAAAACACAAATAAATAAATAACGCATCAAATTGAATTTGGAGTGATGACACTGTCTTACGCAGATATTTCTAGAGTGCACAAATTCTGCAGCGCTTCACAAATTCCCGATCACATGGACAAAACACACAAAGGGTTCCTTTTTTTTGTCAAAAACAAATTAACTTTTTTTTTTTTGGGCGGGGGGGGGGGGATTGTGAGAGGAAATTGCAGCACCAGGAGGATCCCACACAAGCATTGGGGAGAACATACAAACGCAGCACAGATACAGTGGTAATTGAACCGAAGACCTTCAGTGCTGTGGGAACCCCTGCAACTGCCCCTCCTCACCTGCGGCACCCCCGCACCCGCCCCTCCCGCACCCGCGGTGGCTGAGGATTCCCTCCCCCACATGCGGCACCCCCTCCTCCACCCCTTCTCCGCCCGCAGCACCACCGTACCCACCCCTACCCCACCCGCGGTTCCCCCTGCAACTGCCCCTCCCCCATCCGCGGCACCACTGCACTCGCCCCTCCCTCACCCATTGCACCCCTGCAACTGCCCCTCCCCAACACGCGGCACCCCTGGACCCCCTCACCATCCACTTCTCCCCCACACCCGCCACTCCCCCATCCACAGAACCTACTAGGTGATTCATCGTGCCCTGCGTGCGTTGTTCACGCCATCGCAAGGGGCTACGTCTCCTTAAGCATGGCACGCCCTTTGTCCGTGCAATATTTAACCACTTACAAAATTATGATTGGGGGTAATACTCCATATAATAAAAATACTGCACGCCCTAAGGGTGTGCAAGGGTTAAGGGGGCGTAGCCCCTAGTGACGGTGTGAAGAGCGCCCGTAGTGCGTGATGAATCACCTAGTATAATATATACAGCAAACAAGCTATCCATGACAGTTAATGGGAGAAATATTTCTCTTTTGTAGATCTTCTAGTAGTAATCTCATTGAAGGACACTGCAGCTGTTTCTTTATTAAATGCTTTTAGTAGGAAAAAGCCATTAATATAAGGAAGGTGAACCTCATGGCCAATGTACATAGCATGTTACACATCTCAAGTTCTGTCAAGGTTTTTAGTAAATCCTTCCAATTTTTATGTTAGGTCTACCAGTTTCTTAAGTCTGAGTTGGGAAAAAGCAAGTACCTTTGTAGCTTGGGAAAACATGTTGCACCGCAGGGCGTCAGATGTAAAATGTGCAGAGAGACTTATGTATGAGAGGGGATGAGCCCACTGCCCAAACTAAATTCTTAATCGCAGTGTACAAATAACGCTATCCAGTATTTGTGGGCTACATGTAGAAGCAGCCAGTATCATGCCTCCAAACTGTCTCCGTTTTTCTGGGACTGTCCCATTGTCCCACCCACGGGCCACAGTATTCCACGGGCAGGGGTACGTTGGGGGAAGGTCGAGGGGGGCACCTACACCGCACAGAATAGAGGATGATGGACCGTCATCCAAACACACTGTACGGGCTCTAGGAGAGGCTGGGAACTGGACGCAAGGCGGCATCAGACCGTCAGTGAGTGATAGTCTGATGTCGTTTGGCGATGGAGAGGGGGTGGCAACAGCCTCTGTTTCTCAAAACGGAGGCGTGTCGCTGCCATTGTGGTGGAGGGACAAGGTGAGGATCTCACCCGAGGATGGCGACTTCCTAGCCTTTTGGCATTTCCTGCGGCGGCCAGCTTGCATGACTCCGCGCCAGCTGATGATGTTGCAGATGATCCTATAGTGTGTGTTTGGACCCAGCTCAGATCAGTCAGGCATTCAAGAAAATAAAATAAAATAATAATATATATATATATATATATATATATAAATTTATATAGTCTGCCTAGTTCTATGGGTTTAGAATATAAAGTGGCATATCAGAAGGCTAAAATCTATTAGTAAATCAGGGGAAGTCAGGTGCCTGGGATGGTTTAGAGGAGGTCAGTTACAATTAAACTAAAATAATCTCCATAATGTAGAGAAAGTTGCTAGCCACCTCTCTGTCTGGGCCCAGGACTGGAGTCCCGGCAGTCCCCCCCTAGTGGCGGCCCTGCCTTTTTGTACCCCTTGCATTGCAAAATAGTTTAGTCCACGTGCAAAGTTACTTGCTTTGTTTTGCTTTGCCTCCACAGTTGTTCTATAATATCCGACGCTGTAGGATGACGCGTCCTGCGTTCATCCCTCTGGAACTGTTTGCAGCGTCTTAGGGTCGAGATGATTTTGTAAAAGCTCCATTTATTCACAACAGCAACATATCACCTTGCAAGTATTATCATTACAGCACACGCGGAAAGTCAGTGCGAAGGGAAAGTCAGCGTAGTGTGAAGACGCAACAAGGCTTATTTCTGCCGTCCTATTATTTACCACATCCCTGAAGCTTTAATCTTTCTTCTTTATTCCCCTCATTTTCAAATCTGGGATGAAGCCATCAAAGAACTGAACAGAACATGATTAGAAAGGACCTCTGCTTAATCGGAATATAGTCATGATTTAGTCTTGGCTGCCCTCCAAATATCCCTGTGCAATCAAGCGGAGAAACGCATTCGAGAAACAGAATGGCAAAAGTAACTTTGAAGAGTCAGTTGCTGTGGGAACGGGGCTGTAAATACTTAAGTACAAACGTTAGTTGACATGCCGGCATTCTCTCGCTAAGTCTGCTTTAAATGGATGATAAATTGGGCCTGGTTCTGTGCTAATCAGCCAAGAGGTTTCTGCACGCCGTCTCCGTTGCACAACGTGGGGAGTAGAGAATTGCTTGTTATATATACCTCTGGATTAGAGAGTAGCTGCAATGCCGGCGCTCAAGTTATTGTTTTTTTACTGTCGCATCCCAGACGTCTAGTTGTGTCGGCCCAAGATCAATATTTGAAAAGACGGGGGGAGGTTATCCCTCTCTAAGCGGGCCGTGTGCAAATCCTTAAAAATAAGACACAGGTGTCTCTACGCCTGGAATTAAGCTGACATTTTCCTGATGTGATTTAAATTGGATACCAATCATTTACTGGAGCACATTTCTCGTTTTGTGTCATCTCCAAGCCGCCGACAGTTTGTTTTGCACTTCAGTCGGACTTCTGCTGTTCTGGTGTACAGTATGTGTAGCTCATATACTGAGAGCTGGGAAATTGTACCACAACAGGGAATTTACTCTGCCTGAGCTGCGGAATTGCCAGAGGTCAAAGGTCTCTTCAGAGTCCTACGTCAGTCAAAAAATCATGTACAACACGGCAGATGGATGTTTATCATTTGTGTCCATAGTGTCTACAGTGTAAAACTGTTTTAGGACTCTAAATTTATTGCTGTAAAGTGTTCTATATGCAAATTACCATAGGGCTCTGAACAATGGCTGCAGCAGCACTTCCTGTACGGAAAAAACTTCCTGTATGACAAAGTGTATGGAAAGATACAACTTCCGCTCCATCCACATACAGCATACATATACAAGTGCCACCTTGCGTCTGCTTCTCCTGTACGTTATAATCCTATTTTAGCCATTGGTGATAGGATTTGTGGCCAGTGACTGCTTTGTGGGCCTGACTCATATTTGTAAGTAAAGCGAAAAAGTAAGCAACTGGGCAAAACCATGCTGCACTGCAGGTGGGGTGGACATAACATGTGCAGAGAGATTTAGATTTAGATTTTGGGTGGGGGGGGGTGTTCAAACTGAAATCTAAATTGCAATGTAAAAATCAAGCTGTCTAACATTTGTGGGCTACATGCAAAAACATATAAAAATATAACCCACCCAAATTCAACTCTCTCTGCATATGTAACATCTGCCCCACCTGCAGTGCAGCATTGTTTTGTCCAGTTGCTTGCTTTTTTGCTTTACTTACGTACAAAGCAGTCGCTTGCCACCATGGATGCACAGAACCAAATGCGCAACTTTGCAAATGTAAGGTGCAAAAGAAGGCGTTCGCGCTTGGTCTGCGTTATTCAGCTTTCAGTGATCCTATGGGTTTATTAGTCCGTATCCATACTGCTAGAGAAAATATCTGGCTATTTTTGTTGTGCCTCTAATCTTCCACCATTCCAATTAGTGACTGGGGTTTCTGTAGCCTTAATAACGAAGAGATGATGGCTGCTTACTCTCCAGTAGGCTGCATCGAAACAGAAGGGAATCTGGGGCAGATACAGTAGTTTCATCTCGCCGAAACCTACGGTAGCTCTGGCCTCGAGCAGAGGAGAAAATAGTGTGAGATTCACGAGATTTTTTGTTTTATTTAATTCCCCATCGTGGGCACCAATCTCTTACCAGACCACTGACTTGCATCTTGCAATAGAAGTTGCTTTTCCCTAAAGATTTCAGTCATAAATCTAGACGGTTTTCTTATAAAAGAAAAATAAAGTAGAGCATGAAAGGAACGTGTGACCCCCCTCGACCTTCCTCCCAAAAGAACGGGGACAGAGAAGAAAGATTTTCATCACATAAAAGCGAGGAGTCACTCTATCAAACGGGCCCTTTTTCTGGAGGAGAGAATCAACCTTTATAAGTCGCGGATGAATCGGATCTCGTACTCTGTGCTCCGCTTCTGCCTCCCCGCCGCCCTTTTCCGTCCTGACTATGGAGGTGACCTGATCACAGGGAATAGATGGTACTCTGAAAGTTCAGTCTGGGCCAAGGACACCGTATGAGACGCCGTGTACTGTATTCCACATACATATTTGTATGTACTATCCCTTACGTAAAGATGCCTTGTCTGCTGTGTTTTTATATCTACAATGGGTACACATGGACCCCCTAGCTCTAGTGGGGACAATACTGTACACCCCACACCCTTATAATTATAGTTACCCCTCCGGAGTCCCGTGCCAGGTTGTACTGTAAACAGAAATCACTGGGAAAACGGTGTGTCAGCCATTTTCCCAGTGATTTGTGCATGCATACAGTTGAGATGTCCCTGGAGAACATGGCGCCCATGCACAAAGCCATAGTCTACCTCACTGCTAGAGAGGAGGGTACCCGAAAGGAACCTGCTCATGGGCGATCTCCTCTCTTAAACTGGCTCTGGCACCTCTGTATAGTAATCATGTAAAAAAAAATGCACCACTGTACAGCAATCATGTAATCTATCCTTTAGAGTGTAATCTCTCACGAGCAGGGCCCTCCGCCCTCATGTGCTTCTCCTTCCCTTGCTTATACTAGTATCTACTCCATACTCGCTACAACGGCAACTAACCCTCAGTTTCTGCCGCCCTGCGGCTTATCTCAGTGACATTATTGCTGATACAGCAATGTATATATATATATATATATATATATATATACCATGTACCTGTCCTGCATTGTGTTGTACTGTAAGTCGCTGTTTTGTTGATGGCTTATTTATGTATTTTGTTAGGCGCTGCAGAACCCTTGTGGCACCTTACAAATAAAGAATAATGATAGTAATAATTATGTAAAGTAATTTAATAAACAATGATGTACATTTTGGAGACCAAGCTCTGTAGAGGCTTCTGCAAGACGCAGAATTCTGTCTATAAATAAAATGAAATTTCACCGTAGGTCTTTATTTTCCACCTTCACAGAGGATGTCTCCTAAATGGGACAAAAGACGCAGGAACACACAGGGCCGTCCAGTGAACCACATCCTGCAGCCCAGGGGCCTGAGAAAGGCCTCTTGAATGATCAATTCCCTTGTGTTGTACATTGATTTTTCCTCTGCTCTGCTTTATCTTTCTTTTCCTCCACATATCTTTCTAATTAATTCCTGATTACAGACTACAGCGGCTACAAAATGTTATTTGTCAAGAGGAGGAGGTTTTCCTGGTTTTTCAGGTAGACATGCGGGAAAATTCCCTCGACGTGTCTTTAAAGGCTATTAACCCCTCTGGTAAGTATATAAGTCACCTGGATAATGAGAGCGTGACACCTGTCTCTTGTGTGACACCATTGCTGCTAATAGACCAATCGGACAGCGTAAACTGTGCGCGGAGCTGGCTACCGCCACCTTCAGACTCCTCCCATACACCAGAGTCACTAGAGCTATATTCCGACACGCTTTCTTACTTCCTAGTTTGTGGTAAAGTCATAGCGATGCCACTTGGAAAACCCAAACCGTCTCATTTGCCGACATGAGTTTCTCGTACTGTGGAAAGAGGTTTCTTACGTTCCCAGCTCCAGCGTCACATGACGTGTGAGTTGGCAGATGCCCAAGTTAGTCATAGCTGAGACGGCACCAATCATCGTTCGACTGAGACCTAACTGCCCCACAACGGTGGAGACACACCCGTTTTGGGAAACGGAGGCCCGATGGCACCCCTTCCCTTCCGCCAAATGGCAGCATCCTGTCAATCATTGTCTGCTACCGATCTGCGTCCAACGTCGCAGACCTGTACGGCACATGCGCGGGGGGGGGGGGGGGGGCGGGGGCATTTTAAGAGAGGAGGAGGCCCATGTTCAGCCTCCTCCGTCGGGCTCCCTCCTCTCTGTCCAGAGCGCTGTAGAGTCTGAGCACTAGAAGGCTCAGACTCTACTGCGCATATGGCTCAGACTCTACTGCGCAGATCTCCGGGAAAATGGCGCGGCGGCCATTTTCCCTGAGATTTCTCTACTCGCATGCGCAGAACTCCGGCGCTGGACTTCGGAGGGGTGAGTATTTTAAAAATGGGTGAAGTGTCTGCGGTTGGGGCCCCCTCTGGACTCAGGGGCCCGTGCGCACCGCACACCCTGCGCCCATTATAGAAATGCCAGTGGGTGGGGCAAAGTATAGAACATCGGAATTATGCCCCTGATGGGAATTGTTTATCCATCCTAAGAAATCTGCTCCCAAACCCTGTGGGGCTGTGCAGTATATAACATTTCACTTAACGAACGCCAGTAATCATCAGTAATCAACAACATTCGCAGCTCGGTTCAATGTGCAACTGACTTTAATACGCTCTTCTTCCACTCATTAACAGCATCAGCTCTGTTTGTAGTGCTTAACGCATTAATTATTTAAATTAAACTAACGACATAAATTATTCAAATGTTATTTCCACAGCAGACACCACAGAATGTTCAATGATAGCCAGGTTACACAGTCGTTCCGATGACCTAACCGCCTAGATGTAATCCATACCCTCGGGGTACACGTCTGACCTCACGGAGAGACGGTGAAACGCGTGGGTGGGCGGGCGGTCAGAGAGAGGTCAGCGACAAAGTTACCTCAACTAAACTCTGAGGAGAACTCTGCAGGTAGCATAGGAGTCAGTAGAGGAGAGCGCGGTGGTAACATAGGAGTCAGTAGAGGAGAGCGCTGTGGTAACATAGGAGTCAGTAGAGGAGAGCGCGGTGTCTTGTAACGTACACAACAGGATTAGCAGAACCTCCACACATTAGCCATGCTACTGTATAGATTCATTACGTATTAAGATTAAGACAAATTCCATGTTTTCCCAACATTTGCCTGAATTGCTATTCACGTGGACTACGATTGGGAATGGTAACCTGCCTGAAGCGTGGCGAGTGAAGCGAGACCGCAACGGTATACGTCTCTACTGATGGCGGTCACATATTACCAAACATACAAGATTTGACCTAAAAAAACTGGGGAAAAAAACCTGTGTCGACAATTTATGTTTCAACCACTGGCCAGTTGACCCTTTGACACTGTTGACCTTTTGTATCCATCGACTGAGACCTCTCTTGACCTTTTGTACCTGTTGAGCTTTTGGGCCTTTCGATCTAATGCATGTCTACCATTGTGTCAACTTATTGACTGTCCACCTAAATACTGTAGATCTTCTATAGCGCACCCGTAATAGTCCTGTGGGATCATCACTGGGCGTGCTGGCAAATGCTGTCATTAGATGACCACCGGTGGTCTTGTTAATCCGCATTGCGCCATCTTCTGACCACATTAATAATTCAGTTCTCGTACTGATCCTGTGGCCATTAATGGCCCTTTTGTGGCCAACTTAACCCTTTCAAGACTGCAGGTGTTTATCACCTTTAGGGGGTGTGGGTCATTGGGTCAACAGTCATTAGGTCAACCACTGTTGGTCGACAGTGGCTAGGTCAACACCTTAAATAGGTCGACATGGTCATTAGGTCAACATGGTATCAAAAATTGTGTCGTTTTCTTCAGAAAGTGACCGGGAACCCCATTTAGTGCACCATGTCCCCATGTCGCCATGCTTGGGGCAAGTTTACCATTCCCAACCGTAGTCCACGTGGATTGTAAAGTATGAAAAAGTAAAAATTTAAAAAAAAAATGAATGTCGACATTTTCATGTGTTGACCTTTGCCATGTCGATCTAGTGACCATGTCGACTTAATGACCGTGTCAACCTAATGCATATCGACCAATGGTGGTCGACCTAATGAGTGTCGACCTACTGTAAGTGTTGTCAATCTAAAGACCGGATACCCCTCTAGGATCAGGTCAATTCTAATCAGCATTGGGCTGGGATATGAAGGGTCCACCTGGGAATTCAGTGGTAGGGGCCCATATTCAGGGGCGTGGCCAGTCTCCAGATGGGGTGTGGCCAGTCTTTGCAGAGGCTTGGCTAACCATTACAGTGTGCTTGGCCTGGGTCTAGATCCTGACCCCTAGAGGAGTAGGAGGGCCCCCCAGGCAGTGGGGTCCACCGGGAGTTTCCCTTTTGGGCCAGTCCGACCCTGATTCTAATGGTTTTATGCTGCATTAGTTGCACTGTATATTTCTTTTTAATCTCCTATTACACCCAGCCCCATAAAAAAACCTACTATACATTATAATGGATGGATGGATGGATGGATGGATGGATGGATGGATGGATGGATGGATGAATGAAAGGATAAATATTAGAATGTAAGTACCAGCTGCAGTGGTGTGGAGATGGGCTGGCTACAGAAGAGGTCAGATGAATCACTAACTATGTGAGTCCCCAACACGTCCCCAATTTTATAAATGTTTTTTAAACTGTCCCCCTGCAAAAATATTCCCATCTCCCCTCCTCATTTAGAATTGTCTTATCTTATCTTATGTACACGACAAGTTTGGGGGAATAGACTGTAATTAGAAATGACCGTACATGAGGAGTTTGCGAGCTGTCCTGTCACCGCCTTTCACACCCCTCGATAATTCCATCACGTCCCCCACACTCATTCCTTTACTCTTCTGCTCGGCAGAGATGCTTAAACATTGATTAACAAATCAGAACTCTGCTTGTCAGTGTTATCTTATAAGAGCAGACCTCGTGCTTCAGACACAGGCTCGGCGAATCGATGGGAACAAATGAAAGAGGAAAACATCAGATCTTTGTGTAGGGAAAAAAAATAAAATGTAAATGTCGACCGGCGTGGTCCCTGTTCTAGAGCCTGTGTTCCTCTTCTTATCAACAGTGGTTGCCGGTGAATGGAAAATGAAATGTCGGCTCTTTAATCAGATAGGTCATCTGATTCTTTCAATAATGTCTCGCAGCCTCAGCCCTTGTCAAAACTTTCCCGTGTTCTTTTTATTTACCGCGTGTTGGTTTCTTAATTTCCGTTAGCTCCCGCCGTTGAGTTCCTTGTCTCGTTAACGTGACCTAGAGACAGTCTTGTGTGATAATGGAAGAAGTACAGAAATATTGATGTTAATCTGTTTTAAAGACAGCAACTCGCAATGTGTATGACCGGCTTCAAACATTAGGAACGTTCGTAAGTTTTAGGCTTAGTGGGACCTATTCATCAAGGGCAAGAGTTTTCCAAATGTTTCCCAAACTCAGATGTACAAGTGAAGCATCCATTGTCTGTTGCTGCAACTTGTTTGATGTCGTCTGCACATCCCCATAAATTAGTATCTGGGTGGAGAAATTATACAATTCATCAAACTCCGAAAATGGAAAATTTCTGGATCTTGTCAATGCCACCTTGTTTTTGTTAGATTTGGAAGGCAAAAAGAGATCCATTTGGATCCCTCCACCTCCTCCAGCACCTACAGTGCCTCATTCAGATCCCGATGGATCTACAGCACATAGCGCAAAGTTAGACAAAGAGCAAATTTAGGGGTCAGAGCGCCCCTAGGTACAACCTTGTTGGTTGCCCCCATTACACTCCCCTCTTAGACTACTGTCGTAGACAGTCCCAGTGCCTCCAGACTGCCAAAGCAGCTCTAACCTCACGCCCTACCACCTCCGGCACTACCGTTTACTTCCCATTGCCCCTCCCCCCCCCCCCCCCATGCCAGTCGCAAAATGAAAAATAAGTCATAATCACAAAACAAAAATCTTCTGGCCTCATCTGGCCAGTGGCCCAGCAGAGCCTTCATGCAGTGGATACCCTAGGCATGTGCTCAGGGCCGGATTAACAATGGGGCGGGTGGAGCTGCAGCTCCAGGCCCTCCCATAAAAACAGGCCCACACCATAAAGCAGGATCCGCTGGAGACAGGAAAAAATATTTTCCTGTGACCACCAGCGGCCGCCCGAGGCTCTGGCCATGTAAACCCCACCACCACACTGCACCCGGAGAACCTCTGAGTCAGAGAGCCGGTGGCTTGACATACAAAGTGCGGCGCAGTGGAAGGCTTCACAAAGCCCTCCCTGCGCCGCATACTAGTGCGCCTCAGCCCCGCCCCCTTCTCTGCACCATGTGACATCACGCTGCATGATGTCACATAGGCGCCACCGCACAGGGCTCTGCGCGGGTGCCGGCGATGACCACGGGGACGGGCGTGGGGTTGTGGACTGAGGGTGGTAGGCGCCGCTGGATCTCCCTGATTGTTGGAATGCTGCCTGTTGCTGCTGTACCGCTCGCAGCGCCGTTCAGTGGAGAGAAGAATACACATGGACAGTGTGAGCCAGGAGGAGGAGCCGAGTCAGAGGAACATAGAGCAGAGAAGGTAAGTGAACTTAAGGGTAAAGAGACTAAACACTAAACATACAAAGGGGGAGGGGAGAGACACCATAATGGACACAACGGGGGTGGGATAATAGACAGAGGTAGAACATATAATAATAATGGGCACATGTGGAGGGGGGGGGGGTCTACAAATGGACACAGAGTGGGGAGACATAATAAACACAGAGGTGTGCATAATAACGGACATGGAGGGGCGAGGGGGGTGCGATGGGACATACTGTAATACTGGACAGGGAGGCACAGTAATAGGCACAGAGGGGGGGCTGGACACAATGCAGAAATCAAGAGCAAACAGTTACTGCTCACTAGTAGCATCTATTCCTGGTGGTATAGAATATAATTATCTTAAATTATAGAATTGTTTTATAATGACAGTTACACTGCAGTTAGCCTAGACTGCATCTTACCTAGATGCTTGACTGGCTCTAAACAAAGCACAATAAAAAAGTGTGTGGGTAGGGGGTAGGGGGGGGAGGGGGGGGGGGAATGCACAATATATTGTTGGTATTTATTTGCTTATTGATAAAAAATTTTATAGCAGGCTTCTTTTATACCAATATAAATATTTATTATCCTAAACACACACAAGAACACACAAAAAAGTCACATAGGCATTTATAAAAACACAAAAATATCTTACCTTTTTAGCTAAATTAGCTTATTGATATAGGCTGTATATTGTTTCACCTGTTGTAGGAAAAATATAATAATTAACAATCTAAAAAAAATTATATATATTGCAGTTGAATAATATCGGATTAGTTACCAGACCATGTTTAGTTCTTTAATATGAGACTCCTAGATGGAAATCGTCTCTTAAAGTTCTCAAGTTCAGGTACCCGGCTAGCCACATTAGCACCCAACACACTTGTGGAATATTGTTCCGTCGAGCAACTACGTTAATGAGCCAGAGAGTCCAGGATGAAGATACCCCCACCAGAGTATCTGTTGGAGATCACTATATCTTCCTAAGCTTCCCGAGTGCTACCAAACCTGCTTGAAGTGGAGCGCTACTATGGCTGGAGGTGTGTACAAGACAACAATACAATAATGAAATCATTATCCTGGACTCTCCGGCTCATTAACCGATTTGCTTGGCGGAGGAACAATCCATCAGCGTGTTGGGTGCTGTTGCTGCCGGACAGAACCTAAACTTGCTATCTTAAGAAACGTAAGAGTCTCCTACTGATGAGCTAAACATAGTCTGGTAACTTATCCTATATTATTCATCTGCAGTATATATAAGTGAATTTTTAGGTATCAACTGTTATATTTTTCCTACAATGGGTGAAATCATTTACACCTTATAGATAATATGGCTAAAAAGAGCTTTGAGATATAGAGATATATATATATATATATATATATATATATATATATATATATATATATACACACTGCTCAAAAAAATAAAGGGAACACTTAAACAACACATCCTAGATCTGAATGAATGAAATATTCTTATTAAATACTTTGTTCTTTACATAGTTGAATGTGCTGACAACAAAATCACACAAAAATTTTCAATGGAAATCAAATTTATTAACCCATGGAGGTCTGGATTTGGAGTCACACTCAAAATTAAAGTGGAAAAACACACTACAGGCTGATCCAACTTTGATGTAATGTCCTTAAAACAAGTCAAAATGAGGCTCAGTAGTGTGTGTGGCCTCCACGTGCCTGTATGACCTCCCTACAATGCCTGGGCATGCTCCTGATGAGGTGGTGGATGGTCTCCTGAGGGATCTCCTCCCAAACCTGGACTAAAGCATCCGCCAACTCCTGGACAGTTTGTGGTGCAACGTGGCATTGGTGGATGGAGCGAGACATGATGTCCCAGATGTGCTCAATTGGATTCAGGTCTGAGGAACGGGCGGGCCAGTCCATAGCATCAATGCCTTTATCTTGCAGGAACTGCTGACACACTCCAGCCACATGAGGTCTAGCATTGTCTTGCATTAGGAGGAATTCAGGGCCAACCGCACCAGCATATGCTCTCACAAGGGGTCTGAGGATCTCATCTCGGTACCTAATGGCAGTCAGGCTACCTCTGGCGAGCACATGGAGGGCTGTGCGGCCCCCCAAAGAAATGCCACCCCACACCATTACTGACCCACTGCCAAACCGGTCATGTTGGAGGATGTTGCAGGCAGCAGAATGTTCTCCTTGGCGTCTCCAGACTCTGTCACGTCTGTCACATGTGCTCAGTGAAAACCTGCTTTCATCTGTGAAGAGCACAGGGCGCCAGTGGCGAATTTGCCAATCTTGGTGTTCTCTGGCAAATGCCAAACGTCCTGCATGGTGTTTGGCTGTAAGCACAACCCCCACCTGTGGACGTCGGGCCCTCATACCACCCTCATGGAGTCTGTTTCTGATCGTTTAAGTAGACAAATGCACATTTGTGGCTTGCTGGAGGTCATTTTGCAGGGCTCTGGCAGTGCTCCTCCTGTTCCTCCTTGCACAAAGGCGGAGGTAGCGGTCCTGCTGCTGGGTTGTTGCCCTCCTACGGCCTCCTCCACGTCTTCTGATGTACTGGCCTGTCTCCTGGTAGCGCCTCCATGCTCTGGACGCTACGCTGACCGACACAGCAAACCTTGCCACAGCTCGCATTGATGTGCCATCCTGGATGAGCTGCACTACCTGAGCCACTTGTGTGGGTTGTAGACTCCGTCTCATGCTACCACTAGAGTGAAAGCACCGCCAGCTTTCAAAAGTGACCAAAACATCAGCCAGAAAGCATAGGAGCTGAGAAGTGGTCTGTGGTCACCACCTGCAGAACAACTCCTTTATTGGGGGTGTCTTGCTAATTGCCTATAATTTCCACCTGTTGTCTATTCCATTTGCACAACAGCATGTGAAATTGATTGTCAATCAGTGTTGCTTCCTAAGTGGACAGTTTGATTTCACAGAAGTGTGATTGACTTGGAGTTACATTGTGTTGTTCTCTTTATTTTTTTGAGCAGTGCATATAGAGATACATACATACATACATACACACACACACACACACACACACACACACACACACACACACATACTGGAAGATAGGTCGGCACTCCCCACAAACTATTAACTTTTTCCGGTGCCCTCTGTAATGCTGATAACACTATTGAAGAAAGGAACAGCGGCACTCGGAGTCTTTGTACAGAGTCAGGTGTATTAAAGAATCGTCAAATAGCCAGCAACGTTTCGGGGACCCACACGGCCCTTTGTCAAGGTGAGTAGATCTACTCACCTTGACAAAGGGGCGTGTGGGTCCCCGAAACATTGGTGGCTATTTGATGTTTCTTCAATACACCTGACTCTGTACAAAGACTCCGAGTGCCGCTGTTCCTTTCTTCAATAGTATATATGTATAAGTGTGTGTATGTATGTATGTGTGTGTATGTATGTATGTATGTATGTATGTGTGTATGTATATATATATATATATATATAACTAACTTTGAAATGCTGTATGCTCGGCACTCACTCTGACGAGATGGTATATGCTGCGGTGCCCTCCTGGAGGCGAAGACCTCTAATACATGGATAAGGGAGGGAGGCGGCACTCAAACAGACTTGTATTGCAGTAAAAATGGTCAATTTATTCCAGAAATAAATTGACCATTTTTACTGCAATACAAGTCTGTTTGAGAGCTGCCTCCCTCCCTTATCCATGTATATATATTTTTTTTTTCTACAAATAAGGAGAAGGTGCGCTCATAGTGCAAATCATTACTTTAATGGATAAAACACCGATAGGTATAATCCAGGACAGGTAATTCAAAGACTCGTACCCTAATTACCCACGCTGTGGGCTGATTACCACATGATATAGAATTTTTCAACAAGGCTGTAGCTGTGATCGCCTACCGCAGTCCGGGACAAAGCACCGTATCCGGCCGTGGATGAGCCAGGACCCGTCAAGCCACCGTGCTGGGGAATCGTGCAGATCATCCAGTACACTTGCCGGAGAGAGACGTCAGACAGACCACGCCTGTGGATTGTTCATCATAGAGTCACCAGCGCACCTGTACATGCTTTTCTAAATTATATATATATATATATATATATATATATATATATATATATATATACACAGTATGTATGTATGTATATATATATATATATATATATATATATATATATATGTGTGTGTGTATATATATATATATATAATATATATATATATATATATATATATATATATATATATATATATATATAGTGAATTTTGTGTAGGATAATATTGTTTTATTTGTACAAAGAGAATCCTCCTATCACTTTTATCAATAGGCAGATAACTACCAACAATATTTTGCACAGTCAGTTTTTTTCCCTTTTTATTGGGGACACAATGCACTACATAAAGATGACGGGGTAGCACAATACAGAACATACAGATGAGGTGGGGAACACGATACAGAACATACAGATAAGGTGGGGAACACGATACAGAACATACAGATAAGGTGGGGAACACAATGCAGAACATACAGATGAGGTGGGGAACACAATGCAGAACATACAGATAAGGTGGGGAACACAATGCAGAACATACAGATGAGGTGGGGAACACGATACAGAACATACAGATAAGGTGGGGAACACGATACAGAACATACAGATGAGGTGGGGAACACAATGCAGAACATACAGATAAGGTGGGGAACACAATGCAGAACATACAGATAAGGTGGGGAACACAATACAGAACATACAGATGAGGTGGGGAACACGATACAGAACATACAGATGAGGTGGGGAACACAATGCAGAACATACAGATGAGGTGGGGAACACAATACAGAACATACAGATGAGGTGGGGAACACAATGCAGAACATACAGATAAGGTGGGGAACACAATGCAGAACATACAGATGAGGTGGGGAACACAATGCAGAACATACAGATGAGGTCGGGGGTGTAGTATGGTATGCCAGAAAGGGTATTTGTGTGTTATGTGGTCAGGGCATGATAAGAGTGAGGGGTATTTGTTGTGTGGTCAGGGCATGATATAAGTAGCAGTATTTGTGTTATGTGGTCAGGGCATACTGTGAGTGTGGGTTATTTGTGTGACTGTTATATGGTCAGGGCATGATATGAGTGAGGGTTATTTGTGTGTTGTGTGGTCAGGGCATGATATGAGTGAGCAGTATTTCTGTGTTATGTGGTCAGGGCATGCTGTGAGTGTGGGGTATTTGTGTGTTGTGTGGTCAGGGCATGATGTGAGTGAGGGGTATTTGTGTGTTGTGTGGTCAGGGCATGATGTGAGTGAGGGGTATTTGTGTGTTGTGTGGTCAGGGCATGATCTGAGTGAGGGGTATTTGTGTGGTCAGGGCATGATATAAGTGAGCGGTATTTGTGTGTTATGTGGTCAGGGCATGCTGTGAGTGTGGGGTATTTGTGTGACTGTTATGTGGTCAGGGCATGATGTGAGTGAGGGGTATTTGTGTGTTGTGTGTTCAGGGCATGATATGAGTGAGGGGTATTTGTGTGTTGTGTGGTCAGGGCATGATATGAGTGAGCGGTATTTGTGTGTTATGTGGTCAGGGCATGCTGTGAGTGTGGGGTATTTGTGTGACTGTTATGTGGTCAGGGCATGATGTGAGTGAGGGGTATTTGTGTGTTGTGTGGTCAGGGCATGATATGAGTGAGGGGTATTTGTGTGTTGTGTGGTCAGGGCATGATATGAGTGAGCGGTATTTGTGTGTTGTGTGGTCAGGGCATGATGTGAGTGTGGGGTATTTGTGTGACTGTTATGTGGTCAGGGCATGATGTGAGTGAGGGGTATTTGTGTGTTGTGTGGTCAGGGCATGATATGAGTGAGGGGTATTTGTGTGTTGTGTGGTACAGAACATACAGATAAGGTGGGGAACACAATGCAGAACATACAGATGAGGTGGGGAACACAATGCAGAACATACAGATGAGGTGAGGAACACAATGCAGAACATACAGATGAGGTGGGGAACACAATGCAGAACATACAGATGAGGTGGGGAACACAATGCAGAACATACAGATGAGGTCGGGGGTGTAGTATGGTATGCCAGAAAGGGTATTTGTGTGTTATGTGGTCAGGGCATGATGTGAGTGAGGGGTATTTGTGTGTTGTGTGGTCAGGGCATGATATGAGTGAGGGGTATTTGTTTGTTGTGTGGTCAGGGCATGATATAAGTAGCAGTATTTGTGTTATGTGGTCAGGGCATACTGTGAGTGTGGGTTATTTGTGTGACTGTTATATGGTCAGGGCATGATATGAGTGAGGGATATTTGTGTGTTGTGTGGTCAGGGCATGATATGATTGAGCGGTATTTGTGTGTTATGTGGTCAGGGCATGCTGTGAGTGTGGGGTATTTGTGTGACAGTTATGTGGTCAGGGCATGATGTGAGTGAGGGGTATTTGTGTGCTGTGTGGTCAGGGCATGATATGAGTGAGGGGTATTTGTGTGTTGTGTGGTCAGGGCATGATATAAGTGAGCAGTATTTGTGTGTTATGTGGTCAGGGCATGCTGTGAGTGTGGGGTATTTGTGTGACTGTTATGTGGTCAGGGCATGATGTGAGTGAGGGGTATTTGTGTGTTGTGTGGTCAGGGCATGATGTGAGTGAGGGGTATTTGTGTGTTGTGTGGTCAGGGCATGATATGAGTGAGGGGTATTTGTGTGTTATGTGGTCAGGGCATGCTGTGAGTGAGGGATATTTGTGTGACTGTTATGTGGTCAGGGCATGATGTGAGTGAGGGGTATTTGTGTGTTGTGTGGTCAAGGCATGATGTGAGTTAGGGGTATTTGTGTGTTGTGTGGTCATGATATGATTGAGGGGTATTTGTGTGTTGTGTGGTCAGGGCATGAAATGAGAGCGGTATTTGTGTGTTATGTGGTCAGGGCATGATGTGATTGAGGGGTATTTGTGTGTTGTGTGGTCAGGGCATGATATGAGTGAGCAGTATTTGTGTGTTATGTGGTCAGGGCATGATGTGAGTGAGGGGTATTTGTGTGTTGTGTTGTGTTGTGTTGTGTTGTGTGGTCAGGGCATGATATGAGTGAGGGGTATTTGTGTGTTGTGTGGTCAGGGCATGATATAAGTGAGCAGTATTTGTGTGTTATGTGGTCAGGGCATGCTGTGAGTGTGGGGTATTTGTGTGACTGTTATGTGGTCAGGGCATGATGTCAGTGAGGGGTATTTGTGTGCTGTGTGGTCAGGGCATGATATGAGTGAGGGGTATTTGTGTGTTGTGTGGTCAGGGCATGATATGAGTGAGGGGGTGGTCTTTAGTATGCCGACTGTCGGGATCCCGGCGCACAGTATACCGGTGCCGAAATCCCGACAGCCGGCATATCGACACTTTCTTCCTCGTGGGGGTCCAAGACCCCCCTGGAGGGGGAATAAAATAGCGTGGCGCGCCACCGTGCCCGCAAGGGGCTCATTTGCGCTCGCCACGCTGCCGGTATGCCGGCGGTCGGGCTCCTGGCGCCGGTATGCTGGTGGCCGGGAGCCCGGCCGCCGGTATACCATACTACACCCGGGTGAGGGGTATTTGTGTGTTATGCGGTCAGAAAATTATGGTGATTGAGGGGTATTTGGCTGACTGTTATGTGGTCAGGGCATGATGGTGAGTGAGGGGTATTTGTGTGTTGTGCGGTCAGAAAATTATGGTGATTGAGGGGTATTTGGCTGACTGTTATGTGGTCAGGGCATGATGGTGAGTGAGGGGTATTTGTGTGTTGTGCGGTCAGAAAATTATGGTGATTGAGGGGTATTTGGCTGACTGTTATGTGGTCAGGGCATGATGGTGAGTGAGGGGTATTTGTGTGTTGTGCGGTCAGAAAATTATGGTGATTGAGGGGTATTTGGCTGACTGTTATGTGGTCAGGGCATGATGGTGAGTGAGGGGTATTTGTGTGTTGTGCGGTCAGAAAATTATGGTGATTGAGGGGTATTTGGGTGACTGTTATGTGGTCAGGGCATGATCGTGAATGAGGGGTATTTCAGTGTGTCGGTTACAGGGTCAGGGAGTGGTGGTGAGAGGAATTATAGATGATTAAATATGGGGTTAGGGAGTGGTGATGAGTGAGAGGGGTATTTAATGTACTGTGGTATGAGATCATGGAGTGATGGTGAATGAGGGGTATTTCAGCATTTGATGGATGGATCTGGCAGTAGTAGGTAAGCGGTTCTGTATACAGCATTGATTGATGGGCGACAGGTATTCAAGTGGATGATGGGTAAGGTAGTGTAGGACAAAGGTGGTGCGATATATGCCTATAGGTGACTACTTTCAGCCTACCAAAACATGTTTGTGGGGGTATACTGTATATACTGTACATACATACATACATACATCAGACTCTCCACCTCTCTACAAAACTTCAAACGGGCTCTCAAGACCCACTTCTTCACCAAACCCAGCCAAATCTCATCCTAACCCTCTTTTCCACGCTCTCTATGTACCCCATCTGTGTCACCCCTATCTGTCTACCCCACCCCTTTAGAATGTAAGCTCTCACGAGCAGGGCGCTCTTCCCTCATGTGCTTACCCTTTCTTACTTTAATAATCTTCAACTGCACCAAATCCATCAGTCTTCTGCCACCTGATACTTATTCCAGTGTTATCTGCTGATGTAGCTATGTTTATTTACCCTGTACTTGTCCTATACTGTCATCAACTGTAAGTTGCTGTTTTCTTGTTTGATTATTTGTTGATGTACTCTGTAATTGGGCGCTGCGGAACCCTTGTGGCGCCATCAAAAGGATAATAATAATAATACATACATATATATGCAAAGAGGGGAGTGACACTGAGGTGGCTGTACAGATCATTCCTCAAATCACTGGTCATGCACTCCACATCATTAGTCACACCCTGTGACGCTGGCCATACCCCTTAGGGTGGTGCGCAATAGGCCCTTCATAAATTTCAGCTCCAGGCCCATGTGGACCTTAATCTGGCACTGCATGTGCTAATAGGAAATCCATCACTGCGTTGGACGCACTACGGCTGCAGACTGCCAGTGATTGCCGTTCGCCATTTCCTGCTGCTGTGCGCGCTTTTGCATGCATCTCAGAATATGCCCCTTTATTGCAAACTAAATAACGAGAGGTCTTATCTGCTGTGTCTTTATTACGTCTCAATAATATAGATAATAATTACATTATTGTACTGTACTGTATTGCACCTATAAGACATACAGTATGTGCCATATAGTGCATCTGAAAGGTGAATAGTGCATTCATAACCTAATCTTTGCAACCTCCGAGGCCATATGAAGTTTTCCTGGCCGCAACACTCCGCGCTCTGCATCCTACTGCGCTCTAACCAGACAATTATTCTCGGACTTATCACCAGCCTGTCAAAATGAGGGAACAACATAACAGTAATGTCAGTGCCAGCGGATGTGCGCGCCTGAATGGAGCAACAATTGAATTGCCCTGTTGAGCGCCATCTAGTGGCCGCCGGCACACAAAACACTTGAATTCCCCCCATAGAGGTGAGGAACAGCGTTAGTCTTTTATTGTATAGGATAGTGTCCGTGGAGTTTTTGTGAGAACAGAGAGGTTGCTATCTCAGCGACTTATGGTCAGTAAATAACGATATCATTCATCGCTCCAATGCTTTGTGGCGTCGCCCGAAGTTGCAGGATGGCGTTCTCTAACCTTAATATTCTCTGCCACCTCTGTGTAACCTCACCACAGAGATATTACAATAAGATATATATTTTTTTAATCAAATTAATTCGTTATGCTTGGGCAGATAATGGACGTAAATGCAACACTTGTATAATGTAATGGCTTTTTGCAAAACTTATTATTTTGTGCAAACTGAGTTGTTATGTTTAGGGAAGAGGTTGTGGGTAGACAACAGCACATCGGGGGTCATTCTGACCCGATCGCACGCTGCAGTTTTTCGCAGTGTAGCGATCGGGTCAGATCTGCGCATGCACCCGCGCCGCAGTGCGCTGGCGCATGGCCGCCCGTCGCTACACTACGATCGCCTCTGCCTGATTGACAGGCAGAGGCAATCGATGGGAGGGAGGGGGCGAAACGGTGGCGTTTGGCTGCCGTTTCGTGGGCGTGGTCCGGCCAACGCAGGCGTGGCCGGAATAGTGCAGGGAGTGGCCCGTAGCGGCTGTGTGACGTCACACGCATCCACTGCGGGCCGGGGAGCGATGAGTAGCTCCCGGCCAGCACGCTAAAGCTGCGCTGGTCGGCAGCTACTCTTGAAGTGCAAAGGCATTGCCGCTGTGCGATGCCTTTGCACTTCTGCGGGGGGGGCAGCACTGACATGCGGGGCGGATTAGCCCTGTGCTGGGCGTCCCCCCACATGTCAGTGTGAATGATCGTAGCTGTGCTAATTTAGCACAGCTACGATCAACTCGGAATGACCCCCAAAGAACATGGCGCTGTCACCAGGCGCATCGGTATACAGTAATATATTGCTCACGTAGTGCACTTACAGGGGGTAATTCAGACCTGATCGCTAGTCCGCGTTTTCTCACAGCCTGGGATCAGGTCTGAACTGCGGTTGCGTATGCCCCGCAATGCGCAGGCGAGACGGACCGCAGCAACGGGGATCGGTGCAAAGCGACGGGATGGTGCGAAAAAAGCAATCGTACAGCCAATCGCAAGGTGACTGACAGGAAGAGGGCATTTGTGGGTGGTAACTGACCATTTTCAGGGAGTGTCTGGAAAAACGCAGGCAATTCTGGTCCTGGACAGGCTGATGTGATCGCAGCGGCTGAGTAAGTCCTGGGCTGTGCAGAGACTGCTCGGCTACACAGGCGATCGCACACTTGCACAGCTAAAATACACTCCCCCTGTAGGCGGCGACTATCTGATCGCAGGGCTGCAAAAATCGCTACCCAGCGCTCAGGTCTGAATTAGGCCCATAGTTGGAGCCACGGTTATCCCAAATTGGTTTACTCAGACTTTGCCATATAGTTATGGAGAGAAAACTTTTCTTAATGATGGTCAGGCACACTGATACAGTATATCCCAGCAAACCGTCCTGATATTGGTGCGTGGGGGCTTCCAATGCAAGTGTGAGGCTCGCCAATGGTCCAGTAGAAGATATACAGATTATATTTGTGTCTGGAAAATCCAGCAGTTGTACTAATGAGCCCCCATCTGATTCACTGACCACACTAACGAGCCCCCGTGTGCTACAGATGGCCGCTCTGAGACAGCGTTACAGTATTTCAGCAGAGCATACAGTTAACCCTTTGGTATTAGGGCCAGGGGCCAGAATGAGTCTCGTGGTAAAGCTCTAATTACTAGGTGATACATAGTTTATTCAGGTTTCTTAGCAAACTAAAAAAGTTAGCAATTGGGCAAAACCATGTGCACTGCAGGGGAGGCAGATGTAACATGTGCAGAGAGAGTTAGATTTGGGTGGGTTATATTGTTTCTGCGCAGGGTAAATATTGGCTGATTTATTTTTACACTGCAATTTAGAAATCAGTTTGAACACACCCCACCCAAATCTACCTCTCTCTGCACATGTTACATCTGTCCGACCTGCGTTGCAACATGGTTTTGACCAATTGCTAACTTTTCTGGTTTGCTAACAAACCTGAATAAGGCTCAAGATAATGAAATTTTGGAGGGGCTATTCTGGATCTGTCAATATTCATGTTACACACATTGAATTCTAGATATGTGTATAGAAAATGAAGACTTAATATAGAAAATTAAACATGTATATTTTAACACCTCAATCCTAAACCAGTCCTGTTCCAGCAAATAACAGGCATTCGGTAAGGAAGATTATAATTGGATAATTGCAGGAAATGGAGCTTCTTCAGGGTAGATACACAGAATTATTCTTCTCACTGAAGAGTTAAACAATCTCAGCCAATTTGTCTCCATAGATGATTGTCAGTAGAATATTTGCTTCGGAGATAATGGATAATTTATCCCGTGACTCCCACACTCCATATGTGTACAGATTTCTCGTGCACTTGTACTAATTTAATTATAGTAAAGGTGATATTTGCAAAGGAAATGAAGGGCAAAAATTTCAGGTGAGTTGTGACCTCTAAGGATGAGAACCGTCTTCGTTCTTCTTGCTGAATTGTGGGATGGCACTAAGGAAGGGGGGGGGGGGTTAAACTCACCCACCCACCCACTCACCTCTGTCTGAAGCCACCCATCCTCTTCCAGATCCATAGATCTCTATGGGCAGATTATTGAACCAATGTTTTCCCTGCGGAATAATTGCCACAGTTGCTAAAATTTTATACTGATTCCCTGGGGGCATTTGTGTGGATGGGCGGCTCCATGTAAAGCCGCCGTGTACCGGGATGGCAGATGGGCCTTGTTACACTCTCATCCTATTGGTGAAATGTTTACTAAACTTATACATTTATTTACTTGGTATTTTAAATACGCTATTCATGCAATTTACAGAGTAAAATAAGTCGTACTGGGCAGTAGGGGTGCAAATAATGGTTACTGTAGGAAAAATACGTAGACTGCCATGTGGGCTGGCACCCAACGTCAAGCAAGTTACGTTGGATTTCAAGATGGTTTCCACGGGGTTTGGAGAACCGTCATGTGTCTGTTCATACAGGCCTATCGTAGATCCACCTTGCCAAGCCCACGTTGCTGCAAGGGTGTACCCACTGGCTAATCAGCCACACTCTTTTTAATAGTCAAGAATTGGGACAATCCCCCTAAAATCAGGACTGTTGAGAGGTTTCTACTGAGATTTTATGTTGAGGTTGTGAACAGCCCATTACAGGTTAACAAATAACCTCATTATAGTGAAGGGCAACAGGATACCCCCACCCCACCCATAGCCCCTATGTCTTCACCAGAAGCCCAGAGCTCTATAGTTTATCTTTCTCCATGAAATTACGTCATGGTACAATAGTAGCACCCGTGTTTGAGGTTGTGGTTTTCCATTTGTGGCTCCTGTTTGCAGTTTGAGTCCTGTGTTCATATATGTGGTTTTAATTTTTTTAAACCCAAATGAAGTAATAATTATAATACAACAAACTGTAAACTGGATATTGGGCCTAATTCCAGACCTGATCGCTGTGCTGCAAATTTGCAGCAGTCTGCAATCAGGTAGTCGCCCACCCATAGAGAGTGAAAACCCGCCCGTGTAAGTGTGCGAATGCATGTGTACGCCGGGCGAAAATTTCACCAGCTGCAAATTTCAACAGCTGCAAATCCGTTCACAACTCTCTCACCAATGCATGATTTTTCCAGTCTGTGTGCAGCCCAGGACCTACTCCTACAGTGTGATACAAACAGGTGGATCAGGGCCGGAGCTGACGTCACACACTCGCCATAAAACGCTTGGGAACGCCTACGTTTTTCCTGACACTCCCAGAAAACGGCCTGTTACCACCCCCAAACGCCAGTTCCTATCAATCACCTTGCGTACGCCTAGCGATCGTAATTTTTGCACCATCCTGTCGCTGTCTGGCGTCGCGTCTGCGCATTGCGGTGCATACATATGCGCAGTCGTTCGACAATCGGCTTCTGTGCGATTTCGCACAACATCGATCAGGTCTGAATCGGGCCCCTGGAATTCTGCATAAACTAAAAAAATTGCAAATCTTATCAGATTCGGCTGGAGCATGTTAGCGTTGCTTCCTACATGTGCCAACTGGGGCAGTGCTGTGTGGACCGGCTGGGTCGTGGATGACTTGAACATAAATGGAACCTTTCTTGGATTTCGTGGGTTTTTTATATTCAATTAACTCTGTTGGACTTTCAGATTTTACTTTCAGCTTCTCTATTATTAATTGCCCTAGGGTGGTATACTATCCCCTTTGGGTTATCCAGAATCCCCCTAAAAGCAGCCATGACATGTTCCATTAGAGAACCGAAGTAAGTGGTCCAGGTCAGGTAGGTGATTTACTTTACAAAAAAACTAGTTTTTCTTTCCTGTGACATATTCCGCGGCCGAGTGTCCGGGGAATACAGTATGTAAGACT
Source organism: Pseudophryne corroboree (assembly GCF_028390025.1). NCBI lineage: Eukaryota > Metazoa > Chordata > Amphibia > Anura > Myobatrachidae > Pseudophryne > Pseudophryne corroboree. Next base: position 26,923,221 of record NC_086444.1, on the reverse strand, counting down.
GTAAACAACATACCAGCACTCTAGTGCCATTACCGTGGGTGGGTGCATGCAGCAAGGAGCGATCCCACACAAACCGTCATCACAGCCTGGCTTCATTGCAGGTTTTATCTGAGATCCGGACGCCACGGACACTCACAATAAATGCACCGACAGCACCATGACAGCGTGTTAACACAGCTACAAGACGATGCACAATGTCCTCTTGCTTCATCGGCTTAGTTGCTATAATTTCCCCCAGCGCAGGTCAACGAGGGACCCAGGCGTCCTGCGGGCTGCGGGATGGACACTGCCCGTCTCAAGGTTGTGAGAGATTGCATCGTGGGAGCTGGATGCTTAGCACAAGCGTCAGCCGGGCCATTTGCACCTTGCTAAATGGCCTTGTTTAGTGTGGAGCTGTCAGGCAGAATTTACATTGCCAGAGTGGTAAATCGTATTTGTGAGGCGATGTGTTAAAAGTGATTCTGTTTACCGTGCTGACTGTAGATCGCAGGACGCCTTGAGGTGAGACGCAGGCCTGACCTGCATCTCCTTACAGAAGTGCTTGACGTCAGCAGTGAATGTATAGGCACGCATATACTTCTCCGTGTTGTTACAGTATATGTAATAAGATATTATACCACTACGGTATAAGTATAGCTGTCACTTTCCTCCTGATGCAGTATAATTTATTATTTATAACCAGTTATTTATATAGCGCACACATATTCCACAGCGCTGTACAGAGAATATTTGCCCATTTACATCAGTCCCTGCCCCAGTGGAGCTTACACTCTATATTCCCTATCACATATACACTCACGCTAGCGTTAATTTTAGCTGGGAGCGAATTAACCCACCAGTATATTATTGGATTGTGGGAGGAAACTCACGCAAATACGGGGAGAATATACAAACTCCACACAGATAGGGCCATGGTGGGAATGGAAGACATGACCTCAGTGCTGGGAGGCAGTAATGCTAACCATTACACCATCCGTACTATAATGCCCTGTGGCTTTGTCTGGCCTCATGATTCTACTCCATTATACGTTGCCGTGCAATAATCACTTTATAGGGATAAGTTCTAATCCACTCAGATACAGTCTGTATAATGCAACATCTCGGTCCATTGTCCCTGCTTTGAGCTGTAGAAAATTATTTGTTGTACCCCTAATAGTCTTTGCAAATGTTTCCTTATGTTTCGTGCTTACTTTGGTTGACGTTGTTGACCTGGGCGTGCGGAAAACATATATATATATATATATATATATGAAAATCGGTTTACTGAAAAACTCCCCAAAATGCCCCCCCCCCCCCACCCCCCCCCCCCATCTAGATTTGATGCATTTTATCTTCTTCCAGCAATAATACGAATCTTGGTGTTGTGTGATATTTCGGGTACATCTACCTGTAGGGTGTTATGTCTTATGGTAATGATTTTGAATATGGAGTGGTTAAAAGACGTAGCCCCCTGTAGAGGGTGGCTCGGTAAGAGGACGTGGTACCCCAACTGGGCTACTAAAGGCGTCAAAATCCTTTCTCCACGCTGTATATGGCGCACTTCTCACCCGCAAATTTATAAACATTTACACTCACTGTACACTGTAAAAGACACATACTGTATTTTCAACATAGTTGGTATCAGGGCCGTATTAGCCATAAGCTTTTGCTTATTTTGGGCCCCCTACGGCACTCAATCTGTCACCCCACTACAGCTGATGTATGGGAAGCAGAGCTTATGCCATCAGTTACACTTTCAGTGTTCACTAGTACTAGTGCAAAAAGTGCCTACAACCATTGGTGCCCTAGGCCACAGTGCATCAGCAGAAACAAAAATTGACGTGCCCCCAGTCCCTGTGGGGCCCCTAGGCTTCAGCCTAGCCAGCCCAATGGATAATACTGCACTGGTTGGTATTAGTTATAATAAATCTGATTATAGGGCGATGTATGAATACTCTGAAGAAGACGTAGCCAGGGTATTATGAGGAGTATGTAGTGATGGGGGGGGGGGGGGGGGTTGGAGAGAGGTGAGTGAAGTACAGTAAGTGGATTGACTTATCCCTGATGCCAGGCAAGTACATTCTATATGATGGCAGCTGAAAGCTGGTTGGTTGGTATTTACAGCCCCTCCACCTTTCCTCCTTAGCTGGTCAGGAAAATAACACAGTCAGCTAAACATGAATTAATAAACTGTTGATTAGAAATAGCGTAGGGGACTTATTAGATGGGCCGAGCAATATGGCCGCTGCGTGAGTGCGAGGCCGACAGCTCTTAGGCCACCGCTCCGGCTGTAATATCTGCCCTGGCGATGATTTGCGGCTGCATACGAAGAGCTGGTAACACACAGCAACACAGAGAGGCAGCAGAAGTCTCACAGATTGATGGTCAACACCTCATTCCTCAATCTAACACCTTGGGGTAAATTTACTAAAATGGGAGTTCTATTTAAGATGGGATGTTGCCCATAGCAACCAATCAGATACTACTTCTTATTTATCTAGCACCTTCTATAAGATAATACCTGGAATCTGATTGGTTGCTATGGGCAACATCTCATCTTACATAGAACTCCCATATTAGTAAATTTACCCCCTTGTGCTGCCAGGAGTGTGGTGTCAGGGGTGTAACAGTCCCCGGAAAGCAGGACTGTCCCACCCAAAAGCGGAGGTGACCTGGCAGAGCCCATTTACTCCTGTAGAATAATCCCGCACGCTGCTTTGTCCTGCCTGGTAGAATGGAAGAAAAAAAATAACTTAAAAAAAAAAAGAAAAAAAAATCCTCCCTCAATAATCCGCATTGGGACCAGCCCACTGGGGGCCAAAAACAGGGTGTGAATCATAGGGCCAACAGTAACTAGGTCGACAGTCATTAGGTTGACCACCTGAAATAGGTCGACACGGTCATTAGTTTGACATGGACAAGATCGACACGGAAAAAGGTAGACATGAGTTTTTTAATATATTTTTGGTGCCGTTTTCTTCGTAAAGTGACCGGGAACCCTAATTAGTGCACCGCGTCCCCTCGCACGGCTCACTTCGTTTGCCATTGCTTGGACAAAGGGGGTAATTCAGAGTTGATCGCAGCAGAAAATTTGTTAGCAGTTGGGTAAAACCATGTGCACTGCAGGTGGGGCAGATGTAACATGTGCAGAGAGAGTTAGATTTGGGCGGGGTGTATTCAAACTGAAATCTAAATTGCAGTGTAAAAATAAAGCAGCCAGTATTTACCCTGCACAGAAACAAAATAACCCACCCAAATCTAACTCTCTCTGCACACAGTGCCGTGACTTGGCATTTTAGCGCTGTGTGCAAGAAACGACATTGGCGCCCCCCCCCATGTAAGATAGGGGCAGTGTGCGCCGTAGACGCGCGAAAAATATATAGGGGCGTGGCTTCATGGGGAAGGGGTGTGGCCACAAAATAATAGCAATTCATACTACGGTGCACAGTAGTCTACATTATTCAAATTACGCTGCACAGTAGCGCCACTACACCAGGTAGAGCCCCTTTTATACATTACAGCAGACAGCGTCCCCCTTTTTACACATTACAGCAGACAGTCTCCCTTTTAACACATTGCGGCAGCCAGTCCCTTACACATTGCGGCAGACAGCGTCCCCTTTTTCACACATTACAGCAGACAGCGTCCCCTTTTTACACATTACAGCAGACAGTCTCCCTTTTAACACATTGCGGCAGCCAGTCCCTTACACATTACAGCAGACAGCGTCCCCCTTTTTCACACATTACAGCAGACAGCGTCCCCTTTTTTAACATTACGGCAGACAGCGTCCCCTTTTTACACATTACAGCAGACAGCGTCCCCGTTTTTACACATTACGGCAGACGGTGTCCCCCTTTATACACATTGCGGCAGCCAGTCCCCCTTTTTACACATTACGGCAGCCAGTCCCCCTTTTTACACATTGCGGCAGCCAGTCCCCCTTTTTACACATTGCGGCAGCCAGTCCCCATTTTTACATATTGCGGCAGCCAGTCCCCCTTTTTACACATTACGGCAGCAAGTCCCCCTTTTTACACATTGCGGCAGCCAGTCCCCATTTTTACACATTGCGGCAGCCAGTCCCCCTTTTTACACATTACGGCAGCCAGTCCCCATTTTTACACATTGCGGCAGCCAGTCCCCATTTTTACACATTGCGGCAGCCAGGCCCCCTTTTTACACATTGCGGCAGCCAGGCCCCTTTTTACACATTGCGGCAGCCAGTCCCCCTTTTTACACATTGCGGCAGCCAGTCCCCCTTTTTACACATTGCGGCAGCCAGGCCCCTTTTTACACATTGCGGCAGCCAGTCCCCCTTTTTACACATTGCGGCAGCCAGGCCCCCTTTTTACACATTGCGGCAGCCAGCCCCCCTTTTTACACATTGCGGCAGCCAGCCCCCCTTTTTACACATTGCGGCAGCCAGTCCCCCTTTTTACACATTGCGGCAGCCAGGCCCCTTTTTACACATTGCGGCAGCCAGTCCCCCTTTTTACACATTGCGGCAGCCAGTCCCCCTTTTTACACATTATGGCAGACGGTGTCTCCCTGAGAGAGAGAGAGAGAGAGAGAGAGAGAGAGAGAGTTACTTACCATCTCCCCGCTGACAGGCTCCTCGTGCAGCTTCCTCGGTGGAGGCAGGTGAGAAGGAGGAGGAGGGAGGGGGACTGGAGCCGCAGCAGCGCTATTTCATTGGTAGTAAGCGCCGCTGCAGCATCCCCCTCTCCTTCCGTATTGGCTGCCCGGCGCTGCTGTGGATGCTGGGATGGAGGAACCGCATCCCAGCATCCACAGCAGCGCCGGGCAGCCAATACGGAAGGAGAGGGGGCTGCTGCACCGGCGCTTACTACCAATGAAATAGCGCTGCTGCGGCTCCAGTCCCCTCCCTCCTCCTCCTTCTCACCTGCCCGGCGCTGTAGCTCTGCTCCACAGCGCGGCGGCGCACGGTGCAGACTTCAGAGGCATGTAATGAGTCAATTTGACTCATTACATGCCGCTGGCCGTGCGCCCTCAGGGCAACTGCGCTGTGTGCCAAGCCCACTTGGCACACACGTAGTTACGGCCCTGTCTGCACATGTTATATCTGCCCCCCCTGCAGTGCACAAGGTTGTGCCCAATTGCTAACAAACTTGCTGCTGTGATCAACTCAGAATTACTCCCCATGTGCACTGCAGGTGGGGGCAGATGTAACATGTGCAGAGAGAGTTAGATTTGGGTGGGTTATTTTGCTTCTGTGCAGGGTAAATACTGGCTGCTTTATTTTTACACTGCAATTTAGATTTCAGTTAGAACACTCCCCACCCAAATCTAACTCTCTCTGCACATGTTACATCTGCCCCCCCCCCCCCGTAGTGCACATGGTTTTGCCCAACTGCTAACAAATTTGCTGCTGCGATCAACTTGGAATTACCCCCAAGGTTACTATTCCCAATCGTAGTCCACGTGGATCGTAAAGTATGAAAAAGTAAAAAAAAAAAAATTGAATTTTTTTTTTTTAAACTCCTGTTGACCTTTGTCATGTGTCGACCTTTGCCACATGGACCATGTTGACCAATATTGGTCAACCTACGTGGCGTCAACCTAAAGACCGCATATCCCAAAAACATGACCGGGTACTGCGTGCGGAGCAGTGCGCCCATGCAGGTTCCGCCAGCTGGCCGCCGGTTACCAGCCTCAAAATGCAACATTAAACATGTCAGCATGCATGCAGCCACCGGGTTATGCTTGCAGTTGTAGTACCACAAGACTGCATTTCAGGTGCTGCCTCCATCTTTAAAAGCCGTGGACCTATTAATAATAATTAAGCTTATAGTCGTGTCCCCAATTACTAATTAATCGAATAAGCAGTTAATTAGTTTAAATGCCAACGCCTTTTTTTCCTCCAGGGGAACAGCAGCTAAATCTCCCCTCAGCGACGGTACCTACTAAACTTTCAAAGCCGCTTATGTGGGGGGACCGGGGGGGAGCGACAGTCCCCAGCAGCGCTGATCTGCCAGGTGACAACAGATGGGCTCTGAAACAGACACCGATGTCATTTGTGCGCTATCTCTGCTCTCACCTTGCTCTCACGGATTATCTGGCTTCATTAAAAACCCTGTGTGAGAAGGTCTGACAGCGCCAGCAAATGCTGCAGCTCCACCGCGGCTGTCTCCCCTGCTCCCTGTCTGTCTACGGGTTTAAAGGGACGGTCTGACGGGGGCGCTCAGCAATCACAGGACGGGTCTGTGGCATGCCGCGCAGCCCCTGAAGGGTTATTCACTAACGTTTCATCAACTGCAAGGTGCCCGACAGTAAATTTACTGACAGTCTGTGAAAAGTAAGCAACATTTTTCACCTGTCCGTAAAAGAAAAAACAAAATGTCAAGGTTAGTAATAATGAGGGTTTCTCTCCTCACCACAATATAACACAGACAGTGTGATACTAAGGGGGGTATTCAATTGTTTGAAAAGTCGGTTGGGTGTCTGATTTTTCCTGTCTATTAGATATGAAGAAACAGTCTCCCAACTGACTTTTCAAACAATTGAGTACCCCCCTAATAGTCTTAAGAAAGTTTGAGGCTGTGAACTTAGGGGGTAATTCAAACCCGATCGCTAGGCTGCATTTTCTCACAGCCTGCGATCAGGTCCGAATTGCGCATGCGTATGCACCGCAGTGCGCAGAGGTGATCCTGATACTGATCAGAGGTGCAGGCTTATACCCAGGTTGACCCACTACTGAGCAGTCTCACCCTCATCAGGGACTGGTTTATAGAGTCAGTGGTAGACTTTAAACCACATTGTTTTCGGGTCACCTATTTGTCCATTTGTTATCTGGACTCTGTGTGACTGGGGGCTTCATAATATTGAACTGCTTTCCCAGTCATTTTGGTCCTTTGCCTGCTTTTATATTCAGTGAGCTTTTTACACAATTTTGGGATTATCTGTAAAAAACATCTGGCACTCGATATTACCCCTGAGGAAGTCCCAGTTAGGGACGAAACGCGTTGGGTTGTGTTCGAGTACTGTATTCCATCTGTATTCTATACTACTATGGAAGATTTACCACCAATCTCAAGTTTCACTTGAATTTTCCATCTGACAGAAACTGTTTGTATACATTGTCTATACATTCTGTAAAGAGATGTTTATATGCTCACAGATGTTTTATGCTATTGTGGCTTTTATGTATTAAAAACTGAAAGTTGAATCTTTTAAATCTGTTTATTTATGATATACAGTACTATCCATTAGCGCACTTAGACTCTAGTTTGTTGGTTTGATATCTTAGGGCCCCACCTAACAGGGGGTTCGTCTAAGCTGCAGCTCAGTTCCGCTCCACGTAGCGCTTGTTTTTCTATATATATATATATATATATATATATATATATATATATATATATATATATATATATGGTAGAATGTATGTCAGGCGGCACTCACGGCTTGAAGAAAAGACCACAGGAATCAACCTGAACGTGTCAACGTTTCAAAGTTTATAGTAAAACTTTTTCGTCATGACAAAAGATGTACATATATATATATATATATATATATATATATATATATATATATATATATATATATATATATATATATATATATATATATAATATAGTAGCTGTTCTACCCGTACCTCGCACGGAAGTTTCTGATTTTCACAGTTGTAAATATAAATGAGCATTAATAATTTGGCAAATCTATAGAGGCGTAAATTTGAGACGTCTTAATGTAAGTAAATATTAATCCATGGTTCTTGGCGTTACCCGGGGAGCACCAGTAGCAGATACGGTAAAAAGTGACAGGAACATTTTTGTAGTTTATTAAATTCAACACACCTCCAGTGTGCTGAATTTAATAAACTACAAAAATGGTCCTGTCACTTTTTAATCCAATTGTGCGTTATCGTTCACGCAACGCAAGTCACGCATCGGTAATTATGTCATTATGTAAACCCCCCTTTCATCCCCTTAGGGGAGGTTTATTAAAATTCTGATTAGTAGTTTTCCTATTTCCCACCTGAAGAATACCTATGTTATATTTCTAACATATCGGAAAGTAAGAGAATTAGTGATGAGTCCGTCAGTGAGTGAGTGAGTGAGTGAGGGAGGGCTTTTGCATACGTATATATATATATATATATATATATATATATATATATATATATATATATATATATATATATATATATATATATATATATATATATATGGAGGTGCTGCCGGAAGGGACAAACCACCAGCTTGTCACACAAGGGTTACTGGAAATGAAATATAAACAGTAAATAAATGATCTTGGTGCTTCTACTGTAATTCGGGCCCGGGTGTAATACACAGAGGCTATTCAGCTTAAACCTTGCGCCTATTCTCTCCAAGTTATACATTTATTTATGAGCAGGTGTAGGCTAAAGTGAATTACGCTTATTATATTTTTTTATATTTCACACATGGTGTCTGAAAGCTACAGGGAAATTACTGGAATAAAACCAGCACCCGGGATTTAAAGCCAAAGACGCAGAAAAACAATCCCAATGTAATAAGGGAATGGATGGAAAATGTTCCATTTAAAAATAAAAAAATTAGTCTTAAGTTACAAATGGCAAATAAATATAAAATTGGAGATAAAAACGAGAAACCATAGAATTACTTTCTTTTACAAAATGTAATCTAAAAATTTGATGCAGCATTTTTGCGGAAAATCCTACCAAAACAGCCATTCTCGGATGATTCCCACAAAAGTGAAGTATACCCAGAGTGTATGAAGAAGTGACGTGAACAGATAACGGAGATTTTTCTGCAGTCCTTCTGTTTCGTTTGGAATAGCAGTCCTCATACTGTAGGCTTTTATGGGAGCTGCTAAATTATAAAATGTATCAAGATAGAAGCAAGATTTGCAACCGCAGCACATGCACAATCTTTGCCTATCATACTCCGCATTACTGCGAGTGTGATCCCTTATTGATCCAAAAGATATTTTGCAAGATAGCCAATTGGCGATCCCTAGTTTTTGGACTGTGGGAGGAATCCGATGCAGACACATGGAGAACATACAAACCCCACACAGATCATCCATACCCCTGAAACTTAATTTTTGACCTCAGTGCTGTGCAGCATTTAATGATGCTTACCACTACAGCACCATGCTGCCCATTGTTCTTGGTATCCGATTGAAAGATACACAGTGTATAGATCGCCAAAGTCAAGTTGTTAAGTATCCTGGATATCTGTAAAACAAAAGATTATTGCGGCCAGAGAGTAAGTGAATACACACAATTACAGTGTTCCGGGAAAACTCTGTCTTTATTAGGCATACATGGGATTTATATAGCTTCTTCATTGCTTATCATAACATATTTAGAGCATGGATAAACTTTTGGTATAAAATCACGTACACACTGGTAGCTTTACTTGTATTAGCAGCAAGGGGCAGCATTGCCCAAATTATTAGAATCACGTACACATTGTGAGCTTTACTTGTATTAGCAGCAAGGGGCAGCATTTCCTAAATTATTAATAAGCAAATAACTACTAATTTCTAGTCTTTTCTACTGACCGTGAGAATGTGCAGATAGGCACATAGAACTTTTTGGTGAGCATGTGTGAAAATATGTAGTCAGCATAAATTTGAACAAAACATTATTCTGAATTTAATTCTATCAAAGTCAACAACATATGGTCGACGTGCATTAGGTTAACAGGTACAAAAGATCAACAGCACTTAAGGTCGACAGGTTTAAGTGGTCGACATGGCAATGGTCGACTTTTTTTGTTTTGTTTTTTTACAACATTAATTTACTATCCACGTGGACTACATTTGAGAACAGTAACTTGCCCGAAGCATGGCGAGCAAAACGAGGGTATACGTGTTTAATGATGGTGGTCACATATTATCAAACATAGAAGATTTGACCACAATTTTTTTTTTAAATTGTGTCGACCTTTGTCATATCGACCTTTTGACCCCGTCAGCCTTACCCTTGGTCAACTTTTTATCTGTTGACCTAATGCATGGCAAATTTGGTGTTGACCTATTTACTCCTTGATCTTATGTATTAGGTCATTGGTAGAACATACTGAAGGAACGTGGGGTCGATCTGCAGATCTGTATCAGAGATGAGCTGAAATCTGGGATCCTGCGGGCAGAATCCGTTACAACTCTGACATACCATTTTGGGTTTCATATATATTAGCATTAATGATTTTAATGGCAGAATTATAATTTTAAATAAAATATATTTATTTCTAGACCTGAGTTCCCGTTATACTTGGAACATACTAATCGTTATGTCCCAGCGACAGCGTGTCTTATACATGTTCTGCGCTGATTGCAGAATCCCCATGTTGAATGGGATGTTTGCATGTTTAAATAACTAAAGGGGAAAATACGGAAACGCATAATGGGAAAAATCGCTCTAGAGGTTAATTAGGAACAATGGGAAGGATATAGATAAAATGAGGCTGAACCGCTCCCAAAGGTAACAGTCTGCTGGGGTCACGCAAAGCATTTAGTCCAGAACCCAGACAGCCTTCTCCGCGGGTTCTCAGTAATGCTCACGACGGCCATTGCTTTCTAATTAGTTTTTTAGTTAGCAATAATGTGACAAGGCTTGTTCTTGTGCAAACAGGGGAAATGAGGATTGCGCTAATCAGCCAGGTTTAGTATTAAAGGGGACGTCCCAGAAGGCGAAAAATTAAACACACACGCTACTTATCAGTCTAATTGCGTTTCAGGAGAAGATTCAGACATTTTGCTGATAAAATATTTGTCTTTATTATTGCTAATATTGCTAATAGCGATACAGTATGTCATGTGATCATTATTACAGCACCCCACTTATAGGCCCTCATTCCGAGTTGTTCGCCCGCTAGCTGCTTTTAGCAGCCGTGCAAACGCTATGCCACCGCCCTCTGGGAGTGTATCTTAGCTTAGCAGAAGTGCAAACTAAAGGATCGCAGAGCGGCTACAAAATAACTTTGTGCAGTGTGAGAGTAGCTTCAGACCTACTCAGCACTAGCGATCACTTTAGACTATTCAGTCCCTGTTTTGATGTCACGAACACACCCTGTGTTTTTATGTGGCACGCCTGCGTTTTTCCACACACTCCCTGAAAACGGTCAGTTGACACCCAGAAACGCCCACTTCATGTCAATCACTCTGCGGCCAGCAGTGCGACTGAAATGCTTCGCTAGACCCTGTGTGAAACTACATTGTTCGTTGTAATAGTACGACGCGCGTGCGCATTGCGGCACATACGCATGTGCAGAAGTGCCGTTTTTTTGCCTGATCACTGCGCTGCGGCCGAAATCTGCTAGCGAACAACTCGGAATGACCCCAATAGTGCTCTCAGCGTATCAAGTAGCCGATGTTTAGTAATATAAGAAGAGAAACACTTGGTGTCATGGTCAGTGTTTCTTGCAGTGAAGTCATTCGGAATATGTAACTGATTTCAGTGCATCTGCTTCCATGTTACCGGCTTTCGTAATCACACGCTGTACGTTCACCAAGCGGCGCAGGTGATAGTCACACAGCACATTCTCAGCGCAGTACCGAAATGGATGCAGGGTCTGTGAATTTTAGTGGGTGGTAACGGAGGGGGCTGCCGTATTACACTTCTGCGCATGCGTATGGTGCGCAATGCGCACGCACAACGTACTTTCACAAAAGCCGATGCAGTTTCACACAAGGTCTAGCGACGCTTTTCAGTCACTCTGTTGACCGCTGAGTGATTGACAGGAAGAGGGCGTTTCTGGTAACTGACTGTTTTCCGGGAGTGTGCTGAAAAAGGCAGGCGTGCCTGGGGAAACGGGGGAGTGGCTGGCGTTTGTGACGTCAAAACTGGAACTAAATAGTCTGAAGTGATCGCAAGGTAGGAGTAGGTCTGCAGCTACTCAGAAATTGCTTGAAAAATTTTAGTCACCGTTCTGCGATCCTTTCGTTCGCACTTCTGCTAAGCTAAGATACACTCCCAGAGGGCGGCGGCCTAGCGTTTGCAGTGCTGCTAAAAGCAGCTAGCGAGCGATCAACTCGGAATGAGGGCCATAGACCCCTATGTCTCTTGGTCTTTATTTATTTACTTATATATTTTAAATACTCATGTTTCAATAATCTATGTCTCATCTATACAGGATACAGCACATAGATTAGGGGTGGGCAACAGGCGGCCCGCAGACCGATCCTGCCTGGCCCGCTGTGCCCCACCAGAGTGCAGTGACAAGCGGCCCGACATGCCGCTAGTCATTGCACTGCTCTCAGACGCGGCGCCGCTGAGGAAATCCCGGTCACGTCACAGGGTCAGCTGACCGGGATTTCCTCTGTTATCATGCGCTGGGCGGCACGGGGGGCGGGCACTGCAGTGAGCAGGAGCGGCGGCCGAGAGGCGGCGGCCAGTGAGGAGAGGAAGCAGCGGGCAGCGAGCGGGAGCAGGAGAGGCCACATCAGCGGTGACTCCGGCCGGCAGCAGCGTAGATCATCGGACAGCGGGGATTGTCTACCACTGTGACAAACAGGTAAACCCCCTGTCCAGCCAGCACCTGGATCACTGCATAAGCTGCTATATAGGTTTAGGGGTGGGGAGGGAGGGGAGTTAAAAACTGCAATATGGGTTTAGGGGAGGGGGGGAGAAAGGGGGGTAGGGACTGTCTGTCGTAATGTGTAAAAACGGGGGCCCTGTCTGCCATAATGTGTAAAAACGGGGGTGCTGTCTGCCGTAATGTGTAAAAACAGGGGCGCTGTCGGCCGTAATGTATAAAAATGGGGACGCTGTCTGCCGTAATGTGTAAAAACGGAGGTGCTGTCTGCCATAATGTGTAAAAACGCGGGCGCTGTCTGCCGTAATGTATAAAAACGGGGGCACTGTCTGCCATAATGTGTAAAAACGGAGGTGCTGTCTGCCATAATGTGTAAAAACGCGGGCGCTGTCTGCCGTAATGTATAAAAACGGAGGTGCTGTCTGCCATAATGTGTAAAAACGCGGGCGCTGTCTGCCGTAATGTATAAAAACGGGGGCGCTGTCTGCCGTAATGTATAAAAACGGGGGCGCTGTCTGCCGTAATGTATAAAAACGGGGGCGCTGTCTGCCGTAATGTATAAAAACGGGGGCGCTGTCTGCCATAATTATAAAAACGGGGGCGCTGTCTGTCGTAATGTGTAAAAAGAGGGATGCTGTCTGCCGTAATGTGTAAAAAGGGCACGCTGTCTGCCGTAATGTGTAAAAAGGGATCTCTTTTTGAGTATTTTGTGTGTGGCCCTCGAATATTCGCTGGAAGTGTTAAGCGGCCCCCCAGCTGAAATAATTGCCCACCCCTGACATAGATAAAGTGTAGTATTGTGTCTGATAATGTTGTAGCAGCACAGTGGAAGTTGCTCCCAGTAAGTCAGGGACAGTTGTCCGGAACATTGCAAGCTTATACAGTACCGGGAAGTACCAGTCTCTCCACAATTATCCCAGTCTTGCCTTCTTGTGTGATCTCTTGGGTCTTGGCTCCATCACGGAGCTTCCATGATATTGTGGCCCAGAAGTTCTGCATACGCAAAGTCGTGACCCGCTGCCAAAGGGGGAGATTTAACAAATCTTGGACATAGCTACAGTGGAGAAATATATGGGGCAGATGCACAAAGCCTTGGAGTGTGACAAAGAGGAAAGAGATAAAGTACCAAACAATCAGCTCCTAACTGTCCTTTTTCAAACACAGCCTGTCACATGGCAGTTACTGTAGGAGCTGATTGGCTGGTACTTTATCTCTCTCCATATTCACTCTCTGAGGCTTTAGTGCATCTCAAAGTACCAACCAATCATCTTCTTTCTGACATATTTCTAGCACAGCCTGTGAAGTGAGTTGGGAGCTGATCGGCTGGTACTTTATCTCTCTCCAAGCTTTGATAAATCTCCCCCCCAAGTCCTTTACTTTGCCATTGGCGCCAGGACCCCTGGACACACGCTATGGTATTCAGACAACAAGCCCTTACTAAATGTGTCATTTCCATTTAAAGTGAACATTATGGGGTATATTTACTAAGCTCCCGATTTTGACCGAGATGCCGTTTTTTCATCAAAGTGTCATCTCGGTAAATCTCGGTCATTTACTAAACACTAATCACGGCAGTGATGAGGGCATTCGTAATTTTTTGCTAGTTCAGGTAAAAAATTACGAATGAATACACCATCGGTCAAAACGCGGCTGTTTAAGTATGAATCTCGGTCATTTACTAAGAAGTGCAAAGCAAAAAAACACAAAACACTGCCGTGAAAAATTACAACTCGTAAAAAAGTCCTAAAAAAAAACAGACCTGCTTTTTTTATCCGTGATTTGAGATGCATGCAGGGATCCATGAGATCCGTGCATGTATATCAGTGGGAAGGGGTGTGAAAGTGCTTATTTTTGCTTAAAAAATTGCGTGGGGTCCCCCCTCCTAAGCATAACCAGCCTCGGGCTCTTTGAGCCGATCCTGGTTGCAGAAATATGGGGGAAAAAATGACAGGGGTTCCCCCATATTTAAGCAACCAGCATCGGGCTCTGCGCCTGGTCCTGGTCCCAAAAATACGGGGGACAAAAAGAGTAGGGGTCCCCCGTATTTTTAAAACCAGCACCGGGCTCCACTAGCTGGACAGATAATGCCACAGCCGGGGGTCACTTTTATACAGCGCCCTGCGGCCGTGGCATCAAAAATCCAACTAGTCACCCCTGGCCGGGGTACCCTGGGGGAGTGGGGACCCCTTCAATCAAGGGGTCCCCCCCCCCCAGCCACCCAAGGGCCAGGGGTGAAGCCCGAGGCTGTCCCCCCCCCATCCAATGGGCTGCGGATGGGAGGGCTGATAGCCTTTGTTGTAAAATAAAAGATATTGTTTTTAGTAGCAGTACTACAAGTCCCAGCAAGCCTCCCCCGCATGCTGGTACTTGGAGAACCACAAGTACCAGCATGCGGCGGAAAAACGGGCCCGCTGGTACCTGTAGTACTACCACTAAAAAAATACCCAAAAAAAGACAAGACACACACACCGTGAAAGTATAATTTTATTACTTACATACACACATACATACATACTTACCTATGGCCCCACGCAGGTCGGTCCTCTTGTCCAGTAGAATCCAAGGGTACCTGTTGAATAAATTATACTCACGAGATCCAGGGGTCCAGGCTCCTCGGCAAATCCAGGGTTAATCCACGTACTTGCCAAAAATAAAAAAACGGTGTCCCGACCACGAACTGAAAGGGGACCCATGTTTGCACATGGGTCACCTTTCCCCGAATGCAAGAAACCCACTTTGCCTTCTGGCTAAGTGGGTTTCTTCAGCCAATCAGGGAGCGCCACGTTGTAGCACTCTCCTGATCAGCTGTGTGCTCCTGTCTTCACTGACAGGCAGCACACGGCAGTGTTACAATGTAGCGCCTATGCGCTACATTGTAACCAATGATGGGAACTTTCTGCTCAGCGGTGACGTCACTTTAGGTCAACCGCAGGGCAGAAAGTTCCCATCATTGGTTACAATGTAGCGCATAGGCGCTACATTGTAACACTGCCGTGTGCTGCCTGTCAGTGAGGACAAGAGCACACAGCCGATCAGGAGAGTGCTACAACGTGGCACTCCCTGATTGGCTGAAGAAACCCACTTAGACAGAAGTCAGAGTGGCTTTCTGGCATTCGTGGAAAGGAGTCCCATGTGAACACATGGGGCCCCTTTCAGTTCGTGGCTCGGCTTTCCGTTTTCTTATTTTATGCAAGTACGTGGATTACCCCTGGATTTCCCGAGGAGCCTGGACCCCTGGATCTCGTGAGTATAATTTCTTCAACAGGTACCCCTTGGATTCTACCGGAGAAGAGGACCGACCTGCGTGTGAACATAAGGTAAGTATGTATGTATGTTTGTGTGGATGTATGTAATAAATCTTTACTTTCACGGTGTGTGTGTCTTGTCTTTTTTTGGGTATTTTTTTAGTAGTAGTACTACAGGTACCAGCGGGCCCGTTTTTCCGTCGCATGCTGGTACTTGTGGTTCTCCAAGTACCAGCATGCGGGGGAGGCTTGCTGGGCCTTGTAGTACTGCTACTAAAAACAATATCTTTTCTTTTACAACAAAGGCTATCAGCCTCCCCATCCGCAGCCCATTGGATGGGGGGGGACAGCCTCGGGCTTCACCCCTGGCCCTTGGGTGGCTGGGGGGGGGGACCCCTTGATTGAAGGGGTCCCCACTCCCCCAGGGTACCCCGGCCAGGGGTGACTAGTTGGATTTTTGATGCCACGGCCGCAGGGCACTATATAAAAGTGACCCCCGGCTGTGGCATTATCTGTCCAGCTAGTGGAGCCCGGTGCTGGTTTTAAAAATACGGGGGACCCCTACTCTTTTTGTCCCCCGTATTTTTGGGACCAGGACCAGGCGCAGAGCCCGATGCTGGTTGCTTAAATATGGGGGAACCCCTGTCATTTTTTTCCCCATATTTTTGCAACCAGGATCGGCTCAAAGAGCCCGAGGCTGGTTATGCTTAGGAGGGGGGACCCCACGCATTTTTTTTAATTATTTTACAGTGTTTAATTAAAAAAAAAAAAAAAACCCCAGCACGGATCACACAGATCCGGCCGAGATTGATTGTAAAAAAAGTCGTCAGTGTTTTGCTAATCACTGCCGTAAAAATAGGTAAAAAACCACGAATGACATCGACATCGGAAGAAAAGAAAAACCCGAATACGACAGCTTAGTAAATCCATCGTAATCAATTCAAAAAGTTGCAGTTTTACACTGTCGATGTCAGTCGTGATTGAACTTGAACATGATTCTGAAAATTACGAATCTTAGTAAATAAACCCCTATGTATCCCAATCATTTCCTGGGATTATTCCTGCACAGAATAATGCACTGACAGGAGCTGGGGAAGACGCAGACCGGCGCTCTCTCCGTGCACGTCCCGGCCTTACACCTTGTAGCTGTTGGACTTTATTAGCATGTTCCGTCTCATGCGTGACACTTGCACCTCTCACAGCTTCACACCGCAGCCTCTTGCTGAGCTTGTTCTGCCAAGTTAGGAAATCCTTTTGATAGCATTACCAGACTTTCTCCTTGAGAACAGGAAGGACAGCGAGGAATTTATTCGCAGTCAGAATGTAGAAGTAGTCACGCACTTTGCATGTGACAAGTCAGGGAGAAGTGGGCTGCGAAGGCCTCCACACCCGGCTGGAGAAATCCCAGGGCGCTGGACGCAAACCGCGGCAGAGTCTATCTGCATGCAGCGCCTGCTCGGCGCCGAGGCTTCGGCTCCATGTAGAAAATACAGAACCGCTGCTTACAGGAATGATAATATTTCTACCACCTGGGATATTCACATGCTGCTAAAACTCACATTTCAGGGTTGTTTAGCAAAGCGGAATATATTAAGGGTTCTGGGATCCCATCCAGACAAGTAGGAGGAATAGCTAATGTAACATGGGAAGCGGCCGCAATGACAATTTGTTATCTCTTGGGAGTTTTTTTTTCCTTCTTCTTCTGGCGAATTAAAACTGGCTGGTGTCAGGGTGTAGAATTGGGGCTGTTGGATGGAAAACACCTTTCCAGTCAAAACCAGGGGCGGCTCCAGGGGAGGGGCTGCAGGTCAGTTCAAATTTCAAATTGAGGAGCCGCACAAACTGCCACCAACTGTCACTCCGAACCGACCCACAGGCAGTTGGTGTGGCTCCCCTATTTGAATTTTAAATTGAGCTGCAGCCCCACCTTTGGAGCCTCCCCTGGTCATAACTGAAGCAATATAACCGCAGTGACGCCTCCGTAATAACACTGGACTAAGCGGTATTGTACGCAGTATGGGGAAACAACTGGTGTATGCCCTATGGAAGCCACCATGGGGCAACCCAATGACTGTAGTCAAGCACCTCAGTTGGTTGTTGGGAAAGAGATGGGCTGGTGGATGATAAATAGACAGTCAAAAGGTCTACATGTGGATACAATATGGTCGACGGCCAATAGGTCGACAGGTACAAAAGGTCGACATGGTCAAAAGGTCAACATGAAAAAAAGGCAGACAGTACAAAAGGTCGACAGGTCCATTAGGTTGACAGATTCAAAAGGTCAACGTGCCAATAGTTGACGCGCATACGGTCAACACATATCTTTAGTTATTTTGTTTTTACAACTTTTGCTGAATTTACTATCCATGTCACAAGCTAACACCTTTAGTAACCTTGCGGCGAGCGAAGCGGAGCAAGCCACCGCGCCTGAAGCACGGCGACCAAAGCGAGCCCACGAGGGGTCGTGTTTCTACTACTATGGGTCATGTGTGATTAAACATAAAAAATAACACCCCAAAAAAACCACCAAAACATTGTGTTGACCTTTTTATTGACGACCATTTTCATGTCGACCTTTTGACTCTGTTGACCTTTCGTTTCTGTCGACCATATGGTGTCGACTTATTGACTGTAGACCCTTTGGCTGTCTGTTAATCAACACCGAAGACACGAACATTGGCCAAACTGTAATTTTCATCTGCTGAATTGCGTCATCTTACAGTAAATAAATACAGTCCGCGTACGTCGGTCGCGTTTATTGTTTGCTTCCCGGCTTCTGAAGCCTGAAAGGATATGAGAGGCTTTGATGTTGCGTTTGGGAGAGGGGGAGAGCTGTGACCACTCTTTCAGATTTCCCCTCTCCTCTCCCAGACAACCTTTTGCCGACACTTGCTTTGAGCGTGGCTTAGCGCCGGCTACAGAGGCTTCTTCTGAGGACGTTGTGTTCATTTGTAGCTCTTATCCCCAAGGTGGCCTTTTGGACTTTTAATCAGGATCAGTTCTGCTTTTAAATGGGTCTATTGTACTCCGTCGCTGGCTAAACCCCTTCAGTTACTGCCGTGACACCAGGAACAGCTGCAAGTTAGAATAATGAAGAACAACCACCGAGGAGGAGCATCTCAGCAATACAAAACATTTATTAGTATAACACAAATAGCTGAACTCAATTATATGTTATTTGTTACGTTAAGAACGACGGAGGGACGATTTCCTTTTTATGTCAACTCCACGGTTTCTACATAACTCTGGTCACAGGCGCTGAGCGCATTACTGTCTCTTTCACTGTGACTTTCTATGATCCAGTGGTTTCTTTTTGGCGCCCTTGGATACGGCACAGAGCTACTGTGTGGATACGATGCGCCTGATTCATAGGTGGATATATGTAGGGCGCAGAATGATTGACCGATGGTGGTCATTTGCGGGAGGGAGTGGGGGTGTGGTCACTCAAACACAGACGCGGCGAGACCGCTTCCGTCGGCGTGTGGCAGCCAGCGTCTGCGTCATCTTACAGAGTGGTTCTGGCTCCTGCGTCTTACTTGCAACGGGGTGATTCAGTCCTGATCGTAGATGTGCTAAATTTAGCACATCTACGATCAGCTTCCCTGACAAGCGGGGGGACGCCCAGCACAGGGCTAGTCCACCCCACATGTCAGGCCCGACCCTTCCCCCGCAGAAGTACACAAAAGAATTGCGCAGCGGTGATGCTTTTGTACTTCAGGAGTAGCTCCCTACCAGCGCAGTTCCTGCGCGCTGGCAAGGAGCTACTCGTCGCTGTGCTGGTCGCAGCGGCTGCATGTGACGTCACGCAGCCACCAAGGCCCACGCCCCCTAAACGGCGGCCAAGCGCCGCCGGCACACACCCTCCCACCCAGCGACCGCCTTTGCCTGTCAATCAGGCTGAGGCGAGCACTGGCCTAAGACAGCCGTCGGCGAAAACGCACAGCACCGATCAGGTCTGAATCAGCCCCTTTGTGAGCAACCTTAGGGTTGTTCAGAGGTCGACTGATGCTCCTCCGACGCTGGGCCTTTGTGCGCTAGTGACGGACGTCGGCTGCGCAATGTGCCTATCTTCTCAGGTCCGCTGCGTACGGAGACGGCCTAGTGATGTCAAAAGTACAGACAAAGCAGAGCTGTGTAATCTCCAAGGGCATTATATTACAGTATGTCTAGTTTGTTTAACACATCATACAGTATGCAGTTTATATAGAAACAGGCAGGCTGGAGCTAGCAGGGCATGCTGGGATTTGCGGTTCCACAACAGGCGCGTGGGGAGCAGTGACGCCCCACTGTGGAATAAGGCCCTCTGTTCTCTAGGTGAGAATCCTGCGCAACGTGCAACATAACGTGAACAACACCCCATAACGAGAACAACACCCCATAACGAGAACAATGCCTCATAACGAGAAAACTTTCCTATCTCCTAATAACATTCTAATTCCATTCCCTTAATCGTTCACTTAGTATAAAGTTTGAATAGTATCCGTATTCTCATAAGCGATTAATGACAGGGCATGCTGGTATATGTAGTTCCACAGCAGCTCGGTAGAAGAGTTCCAACGGTCTCCAAACCATCCACAATTTCAGAGGCTGCTAAGGCATGCTGGGATTTGTAGTTCCACAAGAGCTCCTGCTTGATGCCGGACCTACCTCCCCTTGGCTGCTGTCGGCTTAGAGTAATGAGAGGAAGAGAGGGTCTGTGAGTAAAATACAGAGCAGAGGCGGCGGTGGGAGGATCTGTGAGGATTACAGATGTGTGGTCAGGATCCACGTCCATTGTAGCATCTATTGATAAAGTACTAAAGGTTAATGACAAAAGAAATATTAATGTGTTTCCTATAGGGTGTAATTAGGAAGCGCGGACATGTAATAGCTGCAGTATCCTCTGGGTACACCGAGCACGGCTTCTACTTAATAAGGGCCTGATGCAGTGTTGAATGCAGGACTGTCCTGAAGATGTATATTATGTGTTTTCTTACTGCGTGTGTCCCGGGGACAATCGTTTGTGACTACTGGCGAGGCTTGGGACCAGTGGGGGTGTAACTGCCTGGTAACCCTGTGCGCGCATGTAGGATAAGCTCAGCGAGGGTGCGGAAATGCAATTGCATAAATCCGCCTGACTTCCTGTAGTTAAAATGCCCCTGGCGGGATCCCGGTGGTGGAAATACCGACGCTGGAATCCCGAACGATGGCATAATTCCGGCATCAAAATCCCGACGGAGCTCAGGATCCTGGCATCAAAATACCAAGGCCTGGAAAGCTGAACGTTCTTTTAGCGGGACGCTTGTTAGAAGGGGGGTTTGAGTTTGAGGGTGCAGGGATGGGAAAGAGATCGTTAGGAACCGGGAAGGGGGGTTAAGGTTAGGAACTTACATGGGGAGGGCTAGAGTTAGGCACTGAGCGGAAGGGTTAGGTTTAGGCAGCACCGGCGAAGGGTGGGTTAGGGTAGGGTGCAGGGGAGGGTTAGGGTTAGGGACGAGTGCAGGGGAAGGTTAGGGTAGGGTGCAGGGGAGGGTTAGGCTCCACTGGGGAAGGTTAGGTTTTAAGCAGCGGGGAAGGGTGGGTCAGGGTTGGGCAACACCGGGGAGGGTTAGGGTAGGGTGCAGGGGTTAGGGTTAGTGATGAGTGCAGGGCGGGTTAGGGTAGGATGCAGGGAGGGTTAGGGATGAGTGCAGGGGAGGGTTAGAGTAGGGTGCAGGGAGGGTTAGGGATGAGTGCAGGGGAGGGTTAGAGTAGGGTGCAGGGGTGGGTTAGGGTTAGGGATGAGTGCAGTAGAGGGTTAGAGTAGGGTGCAGGGGACGGTTAGGGTTAGGGATGAGTGCAGGGGAGGGTTAGGGTAGGGTGCAGGGGAGGGTTAGGGTAGGGTGCAGGGGAGGGTTAGGGTTAGGATAGGGTGCAGGGGAGGGTTAGGGTTAGGGATGAGTGCAGTAGAGGGTTAGAGTAGGGGGCAGGGAGGGTTAGGGATGAGTGCAGGGGAGGGTTAGGGTTAGGGATGAGTGCAGTAGAGGGTTAGAGTAGGGTGCAGGGTAGGGTGCAGGGGAGGGTTAGGGTAGGGTGCAGGGGAGGGTTAGGATAGGGTGCAGGGGAGGGTTAGGGTTAGGGATGAGTGCAGTAGAGGGTTAGGGTAGGGTGCAGGGGAGGGTTAGGGTAGGGTGCAGGGCAGGGTTAGGGATGAGTGCAGGGGAGGGTTAGGGTTAGGCTCCACCGGGGAGGGTTAGGGTTAGGGATGAGTGCAGGGGAGGGTTAAGGTAGGGTGCAGGGGAGGGTTAGGGTTAGGCTCCACCGGGGAGGGTTAGGGATGAGTGCAGGGGAGGGTTAGGGATGAGTGTAGTAGAGGGTTAGAGTAGGGTGCAGGGGAGGGTTAGGGTTAGGATAGGGTGCAGGGGAGGGTTAGGGATGAGTGCAGTAGAGGGTTAGGGTAGGGTGCAGGGGAGGGTTATGGTAGGGTGCAGGGGAGGGTTAGGGTAGGGTGCAGGGGAGGGTTAGGGTAGGGTGCAGGGGAGGGTTAGGGATGAGTGCAGTAGAGGGTTAGAGTAGGGTGCAGGGGAGGGTTAGGGTAGGGTGCAGGGGAGGGTTAGGGTTAGGCTCCACCGGGGAGGGTAAAGGGAGGGTGCATGGGAGGGTTAGGGATTTAGTGCAGAGGAGGGTTAGGGTAGGGTGCATGGGAGGGTTAGGGATGAGTGCAGGGGAGGGTTAGGGATGAGTGCAGGGGAGGGTTAGGGATGAGTGCAGGGGAGGGTTAGGGTAGGGTGCAGGGGAGGGTTAGGGATGAGTGCAGGGGAGGGTTAGGGTAGGGTGCAGGGGAGGGTTATGGTTAGGGATGAGTGCAGGGGAGGGTTATGGTTAGGGATGAGTGCAGTAGAGGGTTAGAGTAGGGTGCAGGGGAGGGTTAGGGTAGGGTGCAGGGGAGGGTTAGGGTAGGGTGCAGGGCAGGGTTAGGGATGAGTGCAGGGGAGGGTTAGGGTAGGGTGCAGGGGAGGGTTAGGGTTAGGCTCCACCGGGGAGGGTTAGGGATGAGTGCAGGGGAGGGTTAGGGTAGGATGCAGGGGAGGGTTAGGGTTAGGCTCCACTGGGGAGGGTTAGGGTTAGGGATGAGTGCAGGGGAGGGTTAGGGTTAGGCTCCACCGGGGAGGGTGCAGGGGAGGGTTAGGGATGAGTGCAGGGGAGGGTTAGGGTAGGGTGCAGGGGAGGGTTAGGGTTAGGCTCCACCGGGGAGGGTTAGGGTTAGGGATGAGTGCAGGGGAGGGTTAGAGTAGGGTGCAGGGGAGGGTTAGGGTTAGGCTCCACCGGGGAGGGTTAGGGATGAGTGCAGGGGAGGGTTAGGGACTTAGGGTTAGGCTCCACCGGGGAGGGTGCAGGGGAGGGTTAGGGATGAGTGCAGGGGAGGGTTAGGCTCCACAAGGGAGGGTTATTGTAGGATGCAGGGGAGGGTTAGGGTACTTACTGGGGACATACAGGCGAATACCCGCCCTTAGTTCCGTGCGCACAATGCAGGAGGGGTTACGACCGGCTTGCTGCGAGCTCTGGCCCCTGACTGCGTCCAGCGCTGCATTATTAGGGACACTGTATATATATTAATGTAATGCTGGGCAGCAGATCCGGAATAAACAAATGATGCATTGCTCATTGCTATCACAGGCGAGGCAGCCATTTTGTACACCACGAGAATGCAGCCCATCCATTCGCTAGACACCAGTGACGTCATTGCGGCACTTTGCCGACAGTTGTCAGGGGCACTCACTCTGTCCCCTGTGTTCTGCGTAGATGGCACGTGCTGGGACATGGCATCGCGATCACTAGGCCACACCCCACGCGCAAGGTGCCTGACACCACATTAGAAAATGTTAGTAAATGTGATCAATCCATTGTGCCGTATTTATGAATGAATACTTAGTGTAGGGTTATGTTAATTCCACAGGAAAACACCTGATACGGGGGCCAGCGAGTCGAGTTTACCACGGAACAGGCTGCAAAGCTCCGCACCTCTATGTGAGGTCAGGGGAACGGATTCAAATGTTGTCTAAACTCACAATGGCTGGAAGAGACTTTGCACAACATCAGCGGCTAAATCTGATTTACTCTGATTAGCGGTCAGTGATGCGATATCAGCCGGCGGGGGGGGGGGGGGGGGGGAATAACGCTAATCCTGTACAATCCGCTGTTCGCCCGCCTCTCCGCAAGACTTGCAGGGGCCCAGCAGATCCAAACGGGGTATATTTACTAGAATGGAACTTCTATTTAAGATGGGATGTTGCCCGTAGCAACCAATCAGATTCCAGGTATTATCTTCTAGAAGGTGCTAAATAAATGAGAAGTAAAATCTGATTGGTTGCTACGGGCAACATCCCATTTTAAATAGAACTCCCATTTTAGTAGATTTACCCCAGGGAGTGAAATAAAAGCTCCCCGCTGTAACCCCAAATCAGCATCAAACCAAAGCATCCGCCGTACATTAACTATCTGCATCTGTTTAGGAGATAATCATTAAAGATGCAACTGTAGGCGGCATGGTGGCACAATGGTTAGCTTTGCTGCATCGCGGCACTGGGATCACTGCCTAGATGCCAAGCAGGTCCCTGTCTGTGTGGAGTTTGTATGCTCTCTCCATGTTTACGCGGGTGTCTTCCGGGAATATGGATTGTAAACTCCCCTAGGGCAGGGAGTGGGGTGACTGTCTGCAATAGTCTTTGCACAGCGCTGCGGAATATGTGTGCGCTATATAAGTAACTATTAGTATAATGGCAGTAGTGCGCAGAGGCTTGGAGAAGTTTTGGAGCCACTATGGGGTCTGGTTACGACCCTTGCACCGAATCCCCTGTATGACAGACCGCCAGAGGACGCTGCCGCTGTTACCGCACTGTTCCCTGCTCCGTCCTCTGCAGCAAATAACGGTATCAGTGTTTCTCCGCGCTATCCCCGCTTTGGAATTTGGTCGCTGGCTCAGGAATTCTAGTGAACGCCTTCTACAGTATAATGTAGAGACCTCCGGCTAATGATGTATATATTGAGATCCCCTCATACAATGCTTATACTCATTATCTGACCAGACCCGAAAGCAGCACAGAGTATATCAGGAGATGAGTGATGTGTCAGTGAGGACAGGGCTGCATGTGACAGGGGCAGTGACATGCTGTGAGGAGGGGAATGGAGGCAGCAGGAAGCCACAGACTGAGAGTTATATAGTGGGAGGAGCAGGGTCCCCAGCAGCACAGAGTATATCAGGAGATGAGTGATGTGTCAGTGAGGACAGGGCTGCATGTGACAGGGGCAGTGACATGATGTGAGGAGGGGAATGGAGGCAGCAGGAAGCCACAGACTGAGAGTTATATAGTGGGAGGAGCAGGGTCCCTCAGCAGCACAGAGTATATCAGGAAATGTTTTTTATTTAAAACTTGCATCAAAATTTACAATATATACAGAATAAAACAAATATATAAATACATTATACAAAATAATAATAATAATAATAATAATGATGATGATTAACAAACAACTCAAATTTACATCCCTTGAATAAATAATATACACTGTATATATAAATATTCAGAAATAATACTCCAAACCAACCACCACCCTCACCAACACTCCACCCAAATCTACACACTTATGTTTAAGAAAAACTGAGCAAATCTAGTTAAATGTATGCAAACCTATTCCACAAAACATGAAAGTACTCAAAATCTATGGGATGTGAAAGGAAGAAAAGACCCTAAAGCTAGATTTAGAGAGGACTTCTACCACCCACTCAAGGGGGTTTCAGGTGGCCCCACCAACGAGACCAGCTGACAGCATCCATCCTCTCCTTATCCAGGACCATCATCCTTTCCACCTCGTGCAGAATTAAATCCACCACCACTTCACAGGGAAGGACTTTATTTCTTATGGACACCTGACACCGTGCCATCCAAGTGTGATATCTAACTGCTAAACTGACTAAAAAAATGGTGGTCAAATTAAATCTACCATATCTTTTGAATGCTCCATAAGCCCACTCAGGGTAACTAAGCCCCGAAAGGCACGGGATACGTAAAGCTCTTGAAACTCTCTTGTAAATTTCTACGTTAAAGGGGCACCTGATGAAGAAATGGTCCATTGTCTCCACCTCCCCTAGACATTCCTCCCGTGGACAACCACGATCACTGGCATTTCTCCACATCATGTTCCCCTTTACGTAAAGCTTCCCGTGGAAAGAAAGCCAAGCAATATCTCTGAACTTCAGCGGTATTCTCTCCGAATTAATCAGAGCCAACCCTGCTGAAGCGACATCACTCGGGCAATCCCTTAGTGACAGCGGAACATGAAAGTGGGTTCGCAAAATCCTCTCCCCCAACTCC
This sequence comes from Pseudophryne corroboree, assembly GCF_028390025.1. Classification (NCBI taxonomy): domain Eukaryota; kingdom Metazoa; phylum Chordata; class Amphibia; order Anura; family Myobatrachidae; genus Pseudophryne; species Pseudophryne corroboree. Next base: position 26,897,160 of record NC_086444.1, on the reverse strand, counting down.
TTCCTGGAAAGACTTTTGACTTCCCCCACTTCCAGTCCCCAACGCTTTATCACTTTCAAGCACTGGATAACGTAGATCGGGAGATACCCATGCCGAATTTGGGGACTCTTCACTTGGCCCCCTTCTAACCAAAACCTGAGGAAGGGAGACACCCAGATCTCAAAGCCACTTGCCCATCGAGGGGGAGTCTCTAACAGTAGGCTCCCAAAATTAAGTTTTACAAAGGTTGTTACAAAAAAGACCACAGGGTTGACCATACTCAAACCCCCGTCTTTCCTCGACTTATAAGTGATGCCCCTCTTGACTATATTTATTCTGTTCCCCCAAAGTAACATAAAGAACAGAGAGTTCAATTTGGTCCATAAAGATTGAGGCAAGAAGCACACATAGCTGACGTACAGAAAGATCGGGATCAGGTAGGTTTTGCACAAGTCAACCTTTTCCCTGTAAGAGAATTTCCATCTCTTCCAGCTCTCTACTTTCCGGGCAGCATTTTCCAGAGTTCTCTCCCAATTTAGAGTGGCATAGTCACCATGGTCGAAACAGATGCCTAAAATCTTTATCTGTGAACTGGCCAGGGGGAGGCTGTCCGGAAGGCAGAATTCCTCGCCTTCCTCCCCCATCCAGAAAACGTCACACTTCTCATGGTTTATTCTGGAGCATGAAGCTTCAGAGTATTCACAGATGAGATTTTCTACTTCACGTGCCTCTGCCACTGATGACAGAACCACTGTGACATCATCTGCGTAAGCCACTACCTTCAGAGGGAACTCCGGTCCCAGCTGCACTCCTCCCACTGCACCGTTCTCTACCCTTCTGATGAAGGGATCGATCGCGAATACATATAGAAGGGGGCTCAGGGGGCATCCCTGACGAACACCAGAGCTCACGCCAAAGGTAGGACCCACCCAACCATTAACAAGTGGGAAGCTCTCGGCCTTACTGTATATTGTTCTTAGCCAATTCACCACCCTGACTGGAAAACCATACCTTTCAAGCAAGGCCCACAGGTACTCATGATTTACTCGGTCAAAAGCCTTAGACTGATCTAATGCCAGCAAGTACTTTCCCCATTTCTCAGCACGGCACCGCTCTATGGCCTCCCGGACGCCAAGGACTGCACTAAAGGTGCTGCGGCCCTTCACAGTACAGCGCTGAGATGGAGAAAGCAGTTGCTCAGAAAATTCCAACAACCTATTAAAAAGTACTTTTGCCAAAATCTTTCTATCTGTATTGAGAAGGGCGATGGGGCGCCAGTTCTCAATGCGAGATGGATCCTTACCTTTGGACAACAATATGAGAGCAGATAACCTCATAGAAGGAGGGAGAATTCCCTCGTCCAGGCACTCATTATATACTTCTACAAGGCGGGGAATCAAGAGGTCTGCAAAAGCTATATAAAACTCAGATGTTAACCCATCTGGGCCTGGAGACTTCTTTAAATTTAACCCATCAATCGCCTTCCTGATTTCCTCTGCTGTCACATTATTACCCAAAGTTTCAAAAGAGGCATCTGGGTTACGAAGACCAGGAGTCTCCCTTAGAAATTTTTCCATCCTCTCTCTGATAAGTGGCTGCTCAGACAAAAGATCGGAGTAATAGGATCCAATAACATTCAGGATGCCTTCCTTGTCCTCTTGAAGGACACCCTGTCTGTCATACAGACCCCTCACCTCCTTCACCTCAACTGATTTTCCACAGCTCTGGTAGGGATCAGGTGAGTGGTACTTTCCAAAATCCCTCTCCAGAACCAAGGAATCCAGCCGGTTATACTGATATTCCTTCATCTGAGCCTTCACCCGGGAGATTTCCCCACTATCTCCACACTCAGAGATTAAGAAATCTAATTTCCTTCTCAGGTTCTGATAGATATTCCGTCTTATCAAGTTCTTTTTTGCTACCAGCCTACTGAAGAGTCTCCGAATTCTCTTTTTAGTATCTTCCCACCACTCAGATCTACTCCAACCCGCCTCCAAAAGTGTTTCCTGGGATTGAAAGAAGTCTCTAAAGGATTGTCTAACCCTTTCTTCCTTTAGGAGCTCAGAGCTCAAGCGCCATAGGCCCCGTCCTTTCTGAGTAGCTTTTGAAGCATTCAAAGTAATAGAGAGAAAAGCGTGATCAGAGAACTCTACTAGCTTTACCTCTGGAGGCAAAGTTTTCGAAGTTCCCTTAACAAAAAACCTATCTATCCTAGACCTACGACTACCACTAAAATAGGTGTAACCCGTGAGGTCTGGGAAATGGCGAACATGCACATCCACCAGACCGGCCTGTCTAACCATGCTAACTAAAAAATTGGAATCAGGACCCAATGTTGTCCTTGAACCTCCCCTGTCTTTTGGCCTGATAATGGTGTTGAAATCACCTCCAAAGACAATCTGCTGGGCCGTAAAAAGGAACGGTTTTATCTCCCTGAAGAGACATTTCCTGTCCCATGAAGACTGTGGCCCATAAATGTTAATGAGTCTCAGGTCATGTCCCCTCAGGTTGACATCCAAAATCATACACCTACCTGCCTGTAATTCTATAACCTTGTGCACGGTTACCATACCAGTAAAAAGTACTGCCACCCCACCGTACGGCTCGGCCGCAAGAGACCAGTAAGAAGGCCCACGCCTCCACTCACGCTTCACCTTGTGGAGAGTGTCCAACTTAGTAATTCTAGTCTCTTGCAAAAATAAAAAGTCAATCTCAATCGTATTGAAAAAATCAAAGGCCAGAAAACGAGCACGTTCGGAAATTACGGAAGCCACATTAATGGTGGCACATCGTATGGGTTGGGGATCCATGTTTCTTTTGGTTATAGAAGCAGAACCTTGCTCACTTTTCCTTTACATCTTTCCCTGACCCCATATTTGAAGACCCGGCCCCTTGTGTCTCTTTCCCTTTGGGAGGGGTTTCCCTCTCCCCAATGACACCCAACATGCCATCCCCCTTGCCTAACCCTTGGGACAGGCCATCCTTACTCTGTGAGGGTCCAGGATCTGGTGGTTTACGCTCAGACCTGTGTGTCAAGCCTGGAACCCCCAGTGAATCACATGCAGGTGCCCCACTCGGCTTAATTATTGAACCAGAAGAGTCCATGTTAATCTCTTCTTCCTCTACCTCTTGAGTCTCCTCTATTACCATTTCATCAATAGGAGTATGCCCGTTTCCAACTTCTGAATCCTTGGCCACCTCTTTTTCCACCAACTCTGTGCCCATGGGGTCCCATTCTAGACCCTCCTGTACCTCCTCTCCTCCGCTTTCTCCACTATCATCTTCTACCAGTACTTGTTTTTTCTTTTTCCTTCTTTTACTTTTACCCTTTTCAATAGTTACCCCTTCAGATGTTTTTTTATTCTGTTTTGCTTTTCTTTTACTCACTCTGGGTACAAAAATTGGTTCCCCACCATTCCTTGCCACCTCACCCTCCTCTTCCTCATCAGTGGAAAGCACATCAAATCTGTTAGTAAGGATTACCTGCTCATCATCACCTTTCCTCTTTTTTTTATTGTTACCGTTTTTCACCATTTGAAAGGCATCTTCCTTGTCTACAGAACTCCGTGTCCTTACTCCCACAAAAACTGGTCCCTGTTCTTTTCCCTGACCTTCATTCTTATTCCTAGTTGTTTCCTCACTCTGCTCTCTCTCACTTTCCATATTGTGACTTGCCCAGGGGCACCTGCTGTAAGGATGGCCATCCTCACCACACAAATTACATTTAACATTACTGCAATCCCTGGAAACATGTCCGATTTTCCCACATAATGTACATTTGGTAACATTACAATCACTGCTCATGTGTCGAAAATCCCCGCATCTGAAGCAGGTGCGGGGTTGCCCTGAATAAAAACATTGAACTCGGTCTCGGCCTATATACGCAGCAGAAGGCACATGTATAAAACCTCTGTCTGTACTTTTTAATTGGACCATGGCTGACCACGCTCCCCCCCAAACTCCCATTGTAAAACCAACCTTGATCAAGTTGGACTGTACAGTACAGAATCTGGATAACCAGAACAATATATCCTGGGCTGGAATTGACTCGTTCCTAACCAAGATTGTCAGTTTAACTTTATCCTGTTTAGTGACCAAGTTTGTTTTGTAACTACTGTAGGGTGCCACGGATCTGCATGCCTGCCACTTCGTCCAAAACGTCTGCAGTCCCTGATGGGACTGGAAGCTCACATCAAAATCTGGCGTCTTAACTGGATGGATGCAGGCATACAGATCCGAGGCATGGAACCCAAGGCTGAAAATCATTTGTAGGAACACTTCTTTAGTGGGAACTTCACCTGTTCCTGCCCATTTAAACTGTAACAGATTTCTTCTTTTACTGACCTGACCAGGCCCGACCATTACAGGTGACACATTATTAACAACATTTGGCCTTGCAGCCACGTTAGAATAAGACATTGTACCGGGAACAGGCTGTTCATTCACATTTCCAATAGCATTTGCATTAACCACATTTATATTGCTTAACCCTTCGCGCCTCTTTTGTTCCTGGCTAATCAATTCAGCAGCAGCCTTGACCCTGGCTGGGGCAGCCATCTGTCCATATACAGACTGAATAATGTCTTTACCACCGTCTGATAGAGTATTTTTATCTAGTGCTGGCATACCCTGTGCTGTACTGCAGGATTGCACAGTGTCCCCACCAGCATTAACCCCCAGAGCCTCCCCAGTCACTGGCACATTACTGACATTTTCCAATTTACTTTGTACACCAACCTTTAACTTTATTTTCTCTGCATTTGTGGCCAACATTAGTTCTGCTTTGATTACCTCCATGCGCAATTGGAAGTCTGTGCGCTTTTCCTCTTCCTCAAGCTCATCCATGGCAGCCATCACTACAGAAGGAGGCCCCACTGCTGGGGGAGCAGGACCAAGCTGAGCTGCTGCTGATGTGGTAGGCACCTCTGATCCCGCATGGACCGGCAAACCTGCATTCTCCTGCACACCACTGTCAGTCTCCAGATCAGTCAGTAGGCCGGGGTGTGCACTGCTTTCTGTCTGCACTGGAGCCTCTGTGATCATGCTCTGGACACCACACCCGTCTGCTTCCTGAGAGCTCATCTGCATAGACACTTGCAACACCTGAGCTGCAGCTTGATCAGGTAACTCATGCTCTGCTGCTTGGTCAGGTAACCCTTGCACTGCTGCTTGTGCTGCCATTTCTTTGTCTTTTCTCTCTTGCCGCTTTTCATGCAGCTTGCTTTTTACCTTATCCAGGTCTTTAGAAAGCGACTTGATGGCTTCTCTCAGCACAGGTCTTTCCCATTTAAAGCAAGAGTATCTTCTCTTTTTCTTATCAGCGATTCTTGCACTTATTCTTTTTGATTCTTTCTGCAGCTCCTCCACACTGAGGCTGTCAAAAGTCTCTTCCTCATCATCAGTACTTCCAGGAGACTCAGGCACATTCTCTTTGGCATCAAAGGGCTTCATCCCCTCCCCCACTACTTCACTGTCCATAGGGCAGACAGCGGCTGCTGCCACTCCACCCCATGTTACGGCACATGGGGGAGCACCCTCGGACAGTTTCGGGGGATTTGAAGGCTTTAGTTCCTTCACTAGAGCCACACCGACAGGGCTGGTAGCAGCCACCACCGCTCGATCCTGTGTTTCCTCACACAGGAGAGCAGCACCCTCCGGTATGTTATGGGGAACTGACTGCGACTCCAGTTGCCTCACTGAATCCGCACCATTAGCACTGCCACTGCTGCCTCTTCTGGATGTCCCCGACTGGCCAGCCGCACAATCTGTCAGGGCACCGGAAGTCTTTAATCTGGCTGTTGGTTTAGGGCCCGAGCCATGGCCTGCACTCTGGGAGCTCTCTCCCCCAGGAGGATCCATCCCCCTGGGGAAGCCAGCAGGGAAACTCCCTGCAGCACGATATCACAGCTACCACTGATGGAGCTCTCCTGCAAACACCTGCTCACAGCACACAGAAGCACAAAGGGGCGGTGACAGGATGTGAGGAGGGGAATGGAGGCAGCAGGAGGCCACAGACAGAGTTATATAGTGGGAGGAGCAGGGTCCCCAGCAGCACAGAGTATATCAGGAGATGAGTGATGTGTTAGTGAGGACAGGGCTGCATGTGACAGGGGCAGTGACATGATGTGAGGAGGGGAATGGAGGCAGCAGGAAGCCACAGACTGAGAGTTATATAGTGGGAGGAGCAGGGTCCCCAGCAGTACAGAGTATATCAGGAGATGAGTGATGTGTCAGTGAGGACAGGGCTGCATGTGACAGGGGCAGTGACATGATGTGAGGAGGAGAATGGAGGCAGCAGGAAGCCACAGACTGAGAGTTATATAGTGGGAGGAGCAGGACCCCCAGCAGCACAGAGTATATCAGGAGATGAGTGAGGTGTCAGTGAGGACAGGGCTGCATGTGACAGGGGCAGTGACATGATGTGAGGAGGGGAATGGAGGCAGCAGGAAGCCACAGACTGAGAGTTATATAGTGGGAGGAGCAGGGTCCCCAGCAGCACAGAGTATATCAGGAGGTGAGTGATGTGTCAGTGAGGACAGGGCTGCATGTGACAGTGGCAATGACATGATGTGAGGAGGGGAATGGAGGCAGCAGGAAGCCACAGACTGAGAGTTATATAGTGGGAGGAGCAGTGTCCCCAGCAGCACAGAGTATATCAGGAGGTGAGTGATGTGTCAGTGAGGACAGGGCTGCTTGTGACAGGGGCAGTGACATGATGTGAGGAGGGGAATGGAGGCAGCAGGAAGCCACAGACTGAGAGTTATATAGTGGGAGGAGCAGGGTCCACAGCAGTACAGATAATATCAGTACATGAGTGATGTGTCAGTGAGGACAGGGCTGCATGTGACAGGGTTAGTGACATCATGTGAGGAGGGGAATGGAGGCAGCAGGAAGCCACAGACTGAGAGTTATATAGTGGGAGGAGCAGGGTCCCCAGCAGCACAGAGTATATCAGGAGAGGAGTGATGTGTCAGTGAGGACAGGGCTACATGTGACAGGGGCAGTGACATGATGTGAAGAGGGGAATGGAGGCAGCAGGAAGCCACAGACTGAGAGTTATATAGTGGGAGGAGCAGGGTCCCCAGCAGCACAGAGTATATCAGGAGATGAGGGATGTGTCAGTGAGGACAGGGCTGCATGTGACAGGGACAGTGACATGATGTGAGGAGGGGAATGGAGGCAGCAGGAAGCCACAGACTGAGAGTTATATAGTGGGAGGAGCAGGGTCCCCAGCAGTACAGAGTATATCAGGAGATGAGTGATGTGTCAGTGAGGACAGGGCTGCATGTGACAGGGGCAGTGACATGATGTGAGGAGGGGAATGGAGGCAGCAGGAGGCCACAGACAGAGTTATATAGTGGGAGGAGCAGGGTCCCCAGCAGCACAGAGTATATCAGGAGATGAGTGATGTGTCAGTGAGGACAGGGCTGCATGTGACAGGGGCAGTTGCATGATGTGAGTAGGGGAATGGATGCAGCAGGAAGCCACAGACTGAGCGTTATATAGTGGGAGGAGCAGGGTCCTCAGCAGCACAGAGTATATCAGGAGATGAGGGATGTGTCAGTGAGGACAGGGCTGCATGTGACAGGGGCAGTGACAGGATGTGAGGAGGGGAATGGAGGGAGCAGGAAGACACAGACTGAGAGTTATATAGTTTGAGAAGCAGGGTCCCCAGCAGCACAGAGTATATCAGGAGATGAGTGATGTGATAGTGACGATGTGAACATAGCAAGACAACACAATCTGTGCTAGAGTCATTGGGCTGTGACTTTAACTACACAGGAATTAGTTTTACATTTGTACAAGGATGAAGCACAATAAAACTTAGCATGATAAATAGCCACGGCTACTGCATCGTAGCACTTTGCATACAGATTCAGACTCAGTTGCACTCAGTTGCATGTCAGATGAATGAGTGTAGTCTTGTTAAGCAGTTCTGCTGCATTTAATCGTGTCATTTGTGCGACTAAGACACACATTTCTGAGAAAAAGTTGCTTAGCTCGAGCCGAGACGCACGGGACCTGGTGCACCAAGAAATGTGGTTTGTACTTTATTAAAGAAAAGAAACACACCCCTCATTTAGCCATGTATTATTCACTCAATCTAATGGGACAGATCCTCTTTGTTCCATGTATACATCCAGAGTACTGAATTACTGTAAAGGGCGATGCAATGATAATATATCTCCTGCCTGCGGTGTGGAGCCACCCAGGAATAGAGCACCAGGAGCACAGTTACTGGAGGGTCACAGCTGAGTAATCCAGAGCAGCACCTGGCGCGCTGCGCTCTCTGCAGGTTTTGTCACCAAACTCCGGGGAAGTCCGTGAGGCCTAATGAGGGCTGCACCTATAATTTGCCATCAACTACAAATTGACCGAAGTGCTTGTGATACAGTGACTCTGCCTGCTGGGGGTCACTGACCCAAATCAATGCAATATGGAGATACTGGAGCAAGAAATTATATTTCAGCCAAATGATTTCAACTTCAATGAAGTGGGATGGTTTTCTTGTATCCGTTCAGGGAAGATCCTCTACGCAGAGATGTATTCATATCAGACGTGTATAATTTACAGCCGGTGCTGGGCCTGGGGCGGAGGTGGCTGCAGGTGCGCTAGAGGCTGCGACTTTTGTGTACAAAATGGTTCCGATACGGGACGTCCGCAGCCGTTCCTCCCACCATGTTTCATTATGATTAATCTGCAATTCTATACACAAACCAATTCCTTTGCAACAAAAATAGTAACCTACTGCAGCATCTCCGGTACACTTTGAGGGGCATATTGTTGAAATGCAAAAGTGTACGGAATTCTGCGGCCGGTGGCAGCCCACAGAATAGAGGAAATTGCCAACATTCAGGGTTATTCAGGTTTGTTAGCAAACCAAAAAAGATAGCAAATGGGCAAAACCATGTGCACTGCAGGTGGGGGCAGATGTAACATGTGCAGAGAAAGTTAGATTTGGGTGGGTTATTTTGTTTCTGTGCAGGGTAAATTCTGGCTGCTTTATTTTTACACAGCAATTTAGATTTCAGTTTGAACACACCCCACCCAAATCTAACTCTCTCTGCACATGTTACATATGCCCCCACCTGCAGTGCCGCATGGCTTTGCTCAATCGCTAACTTTTTTGGTTTGCTAACAAACCTGAATAAGGCCCATGGGGGGTCATTCCGACCTGATAGCATGCTAGGTTTTTTTGCTGTGGTGCGATCAAGTAAAAACAACGCATGCGTATAATACGGGTACAAAGCGGATCGTTGCTGAGCGATGGATTTAATGAAGAATCCATTCGCACAGCCGATCGCAAGGAGATTGACAGTAAGTGGGCGTTTGTGGGTGACATCTGACCGTTTTCTTGGAGTGTTTAGAAAAATGCAGGCATGTCCAAGCGTTTGCAGGGCGGTTGTCTGACGTCAATTCCGGACCCGGACAGGCTGAAGTGATCGCAGCGGCTCAGTAAGTTCTCAGCAACTCAGAAAGTGCACAAAACTTTTTTGTACCGCTGCACACTTGCAAAGCGAAAATACACTCCCCTATAGGAGGCGAATATCTGATTGCAGCGCTGCAAAAAGTAGCTAGCGAGCGATCATCTCGAAATGGCCCCTATTGTCCGCAAAATACGGTTATACACACACACTGTCGCGTGACATTCTATTGAAGGAAAAGCGTGATTTGCCCAAACTGCCTTCCTCATTGTGCTACATGGTAAATTCTCCGGATTAGCATCTGTCACTGTAACTGCTCCGCAGTGTTCTGCAGCCTCGGATAAAGGCGTTCTGCATGATGCTAAATGCAGGGTAATAATGAGGCTCCTGCTGGTAGCGCTGCCGTCATCTGGTGTTTACAGCGCCGGAATCCCACCTCACCGCACACGTCCTCCAGGACTTTATCAACTCCCATTAATAAACATTGCCTTATAAATAGATATGAGCAAACTGTTCCAGCAAATTCCCAGTTTCTGCCTGTTTCAGTGTTTTGTGGACGGAAGAATCATCCGGTGAAAGTTGCACTGGGAGTAAAAATTCACACTCGGGAACATTCTAATTATTTTCCAGCCAAAGTGCCATGCGGCAACTCTATTGCATTTTGCAAACATGTAACACACATATTGGGGGTCATTCCGAGTTGTTCGCTCGCTAGCTGCATTTAGCAGCTTTGCGCACGCTAGGCCGCCGCCCTCTGGGAGTGAATCTTAGCATAGCAGAATTGCGAACGAAAGATTAGCAGAATTTCGAATAGAGGGGGTCATTCCGAGTTGTTCGCTCGGTAAATTTCTTCGCATTGCAGCGATTTTCCGCTTAGTGCGCATGCGCAATGTTCGCACTGCGACTGCGCCAAGTAAATTTGCTATGCAGTTAGGAATTTTACTCACGGTTTTTTCTTCATTCTGGTGATCGTGATGTGATTGACAGGAAGTGGGTGTTTCTGGGCGGAAACTGGCCGTTTTATGGGTGTGTGTGAAAAAACGCTACCGTTTCTTGGAAAAACGCGGGAGTGGCTGGAGAAACGGAGGAGTGTCTGGGCGAACGCTGGGTGTGTTTGTGACGTCAAACCAGGAACGACAAGCACTGAACTGATCGCAGATGCCGAATAAGTCTCGAGTTACTCAGAAACTGCACAGAGATGTCTTATCGCAATATTGCAAATCTTTCGTTCGCAATTTTAAGAAGCTAAGATTCACTCCCAGTAGGCAGCGGCTTAGCGTGTGCAAAGCTGCTAAAAGCAGCTTGCGAGCGAACAACTCGGAATGACCCCCAGAAATTTCTTAGCAGTTTCTGAGTAGCTCGAGACTTACTCCTCCACTGCGATCAGTTCAGTCAGTTTCGTTCCTGGTTTGACGTCACAAACACTCCCAGCGTTCGCCCAGACACTCCTCCGTTTCTCCAGCCACTCCCGCGTTTTTCCCGGAAACGCCAGCGTTTTTTCGCACACACCCATAAAACGGCCAGTTTCCGCCCAGAAACACCAACTTCCTGTCAATCACACTACGATCAGCAGAACGATGAAAAAACTTTGTTAGCCGTGAGTAAAATACCAAACTTTTGTGCTGATTTACTTGGCGCAGGAGCACTGCGAACATTGCGCATGCGCAGTTTGCGACTAATCGCTCCGTAGCAAAAAAAATTAACGAGCGAACAACTCGGAATCACCCCCATTGTACACACACTGGGGTATATTTACTAACATTCGTAATTCTCCCGAATTGGTGGGAGAATAATCACGAATGACATCGAAAGTGTAAAACTGCAACTTTTTGAATTTGTTACGACTAATTTACTAAGCTGCCGTATTCTGCATTTTCGGGTTTTCCGATGTCGATGTCATTCGTTTTTTTAGGCAGTGTTTTACGTGAGTGACTTGTAAAACACTGCCGACTTTAATACAATGAATCTCGGCCGGATCTGAGAGATCCGTGCTGGGCTTCATTGTGCACTTTGTAAAAAAAAAAAAAGTTTAAATGTTAAAAAAAAATTGCGTGGGGTTCCCCCTCCTAAGGCAAACCAGCCTCGGGCTCTTTGAGCCGATCCTGGTTGCAGAAATATGGGAAAAAAATGGACAGGGGTTCCCCCATATTTAAGCAACCAGCATCGGGCTCTGCACCTGGTCCTGGTTCCAAAAATACGGGGGACAAAAAGCGTAGGGGTCCCCCGTATTTTTAAAACCAGCACCGGGCTCCACTAGCTGGACAGATAATGCCACAGCCGGGGGTCACTTTTATACTGTGCCCTGCGGCCGTGGCATCAAATATCCAACTAGTCACCCCTGGCCGGGGTACCCTGGGGGAGTGGGGACCCCTTCAATCAAGGGGTCCCCCCCCAGCCACCCAAGGGCCAGGGGTGAAGCCCGAGGCTGTCCCCCCCATCCAATGGGCTGCGGATGGGGGGCTGATAGCCTTTTTGTAAAAGTGATTGATATTGTTTTTAGTAGCAGTACTACAAGGCCCAGCAAGCCTCCCCCGCATGCTGGTACTTGGAGAACCACAAGTACCAGCATGCGGCGGAAAAACGGGCCCGCTGGTACCTGTAGTACTACTACTAAAAAAATACCCAAAAAAAGACAATACACACACACCTTGAAAGTAAAGTTTTATTACATCCATCCACACAAACATACATACATACTTACCTTATGTTCACACGAGGGTCGGTCCTCTTCTCCAGTAGAATCCATGGGGTACCTGTTGAATAAATTATACTCACCAGATCCAGGGTACCAGGCTCCTCGGATAATCCTTTTGTAATCCACGTACTTGATTAAAAAAATAAAACGGATACCCGAGCCACGCACTGAAAGGGGACCCATGTTTTCACATGGGTCCCCTTTCCCCGAATGCCAGAAACCCACTCTGACTGATGTCTAAGTGGGTTTCTTCAGCCAATCAGGGAGCGTCACGTTGTAGCACCCTCCTGATCGGCTGTGTGCTCCTGTACTGTCTGACAAGCGGCACACGGCAGTGTTACAATGTAGCGCCTATGCGCTCCATTGTAACCAATGGTGGGAACTTTGTGGTCAGCGGTGAGGTCACTTTCGGTCAACCGCTGAGCAGAAAGTTCCCACCATTGGTTACAATGGAGCGCATAGGCGCTACATTGTAACACTGCCGTGTGCCGCCTGTCAGACAGTACAGGAGCACACAACCGATCAGGAGGGTGCTACAACGTGGCGCTCCCTGATTGGCTGAAGAAACCCACTTAGACATCAGTCAGAGTGGGTTTCTGGCATTCGGGGAAAGGGGGCCCATGTGAAAACATGGGTCCCCTTTCAGTGCGTGGCTCGGGTCTCCGTTTTATTTTTTTAATCAAGTACGTGGAACCCCTGTCCATTTTTTTCCCATATTTCTGCAACCAGGATCGGCTCAAAGAGCCCGAGGCTGGTTATGCTTAGGAGGGGGGACCCCACGCAATTTTTTTTCAAAAAATTAACACTTTCCCACCCCTTCCCACTGATATACATGCACGGATCTCATGGATCCGTGCATGCCTATCCAATCACGGCTCAAAAAAGCAGGTCTGGTTTTTTTTAGCACTTTTTTACGAGTTGTATTTTTTCACGGCAGTGTTTTTTTTTTTTTTGCTTTGCACTTCTTAGTAAATGACCGAGATTCATATCTAAACAGCCGCGTTTTGACCGATGGTGTATTCATTCGTATTTTTATTCTTGGACTTGCAAAAAAATACGAATGGCCTCATCACTGCCGTGATTTCTGCTTTGTAAATTCCCGAGATGACACTTTGAAGAAAAAACGGCATCTCGGTCAAAATCGGGACCTTAGTAAATATACCCCACTACTGACTGTCAAGTGCTCAACTAGGACTTTCCGACTTGTAGTGTGCCCCTGAGGTGTACGTGGCCACTTGCGGTACTGCAGACCGAGATGGGAATTTGTGGCAGGTTCCCCCCCCCCCCCCCCTAAAACTGAATTTACAGACTCAGTTCTGTCTCATGTAAGTGATTAGAGCGTGGAGACTTCCGGGCAGCTTTTATTCCATGCCTCGCATTTGTACATCTCTATGGGGGTCATTCCGAGTTGATAGTAGATGTGCTAAATTTAGCACAGCTACGATCATTCACACTGACATGCGGGGGGACGCCCAGCACAGGGCTAGTCCGCCCCGCATGTCAGTGCCGCTTCCCCCCCCCCCCCCGCAGAAGTGCAAAGGCATCGCGCAGCGGCGATGCCTTTGCACCTCAGCGCAGCTTTAGCGTGGCCGGGAGCTACTCGTCGCTCCCTGGCCCGCATCGGCTGCGCGTGATGTCACGCAGCTGCCGCGGACCGCCCACCCCCCCCAACAGTCCGGCCACGCCTGTGTTGGATGTACCACGCCCCCTAAACGGCGGCTTAACACTGCCGTCCAGCCTCCTCCCGCCTCAGAGGCGATCGCTAGGCAACGATGGCTGCCATGCGCCGGCGCACTGCGGCACCGGCACATGAGCAGTTCCGACCCAATCACTGCACTGCGAGAAACTGCAGCGAGCGATCAGGTCGGAATGACCCCCTATGTTTTTATTACATTGCTATGAAAATTGCACATGTCGCGGGGGACACAGTTGGATGCGTCTCGGGGAATTCTGCAGTGAGTAGCCTATAGGCTTCAATTAGGAGATGCCATCTGTAGATGGCGTTGCCTATCGGGTACAAGCTTTAGAAAGTTTTGCTTTCTGGACCTTTTTGCGGTCACACCTCTGGCAACTGAAGTTTCCGGAACTTTGAGCACATTTTACTGTTTGCACATCCTGCCCGCAGCGAGCCGAGCCATGAATCTAGGTAAGGCTATTCCATACATAGAAACCACCACAACTGGCAATAGCTATAGCTGGGCGTCCCTTGTGACCGCCATCACCAGCTGCACAGGTGGAGCCTGTTTAGGATTGCGGCAGTGTGTGTGGCGTGGCCGTCTCAGGGATGGCGATAGTCATGGGCGGTAAGTTCGGTAACAGAGAGAAATAATAATTTAATTAAACAAAGCATTTTTTATCTTGGAAATCATATTAAAATATTTGTGTGTGTGTATGTGTGCATGTGTTGTGTGTGCGTGTGTGTTGTGTGTGTGCGTGTGTGTGTGTGTGTGTGTGTGTGCATGTGTTGTGTGTGTGTGTGTGTATGTGTGCATGTGTTGTGTGTGCGTGTGTGTGTGTGTGTGTGTGTGTGTGTGTGTGTGTGTATGTGTGCATGTGTTGTGTGTGTGTGTGTGTATGTGTGCATGTGTTGTGTGTGCGTGTGTGTGTGTGTGTGTGTGTGTGTGTGTGTGTGTATGTGTGCATGTGTTGTGTGTGTGTGTGTGTATGTGTGCATGTGTTGTGTGTGTGTGTGTGTATGTGTGCATGTGTTGTGTGTGCGTGTGTGTGTGTGTGTGTGTGTGTGTGTGTGTGTGTATGTGTGCATGTGTTGTGTGTGTGTGTGTGTATGTGTGCATGTGTTGTGTGTGCGTGTGTGTGTGTGTGTGTGTGTGTGTGTGTGTGTGTGTGTGTGTGTGTGTGTATATGTTTTATTGTATTTTGGATTTTGTTTATATATATTTTACGGAATCTGCTACTGGAAGACCAGGATTATACTAGCAATGTAGGTGGTCATTCCGAGTTGATCGCTAGCTGCATTCGTTCGCTGCGCAGCGATCAGGCAAAAAAATCGGCACTTCTGCGCATGCGTATGCGGCACAATGCGCACGCGTGGCGTACTATTACAATGAACAATGTAGTTTTACAAAGGGTCTAGCGAAGCTTTTCCGTCGCACTGGCAGCCGCAGAGTGATTGACAGGAAGTGGGCGTTTCCGGGTGTCAACTGACCGTTTTCAGGGAGTGTTCGGAAGAACGCAGGCATGGCTGGGCGAACGCAGGGCGTGTTTGTGACGTCAAAACAGGAACTGAACAGTCTGAAGTGATCGCAAGCGCTGAGCAGGTCTGAAGCTACTCTGTAACTGCACAAAATTATTTTGTAGCCGCTCTGCGATACAATCGTTCGCACTTCTGCTAAGTTAAAATACACTCCCAGTGGGCGGCGGCATAGCGTTTGCACGGCTGCTAAAAACTGCTAGCGAGCGAACAACTCGGAATGACCACCGTAGTGCGCACTGGAGGCCCGGCAATGCCAGTCACCGGAAATTACTGGCAAAGTATTACGTGTCTGCTTACCGCAGCCAACAAGCGTCGCCGAGGAGTGTAGCATAGATCACCCTCAGCTAACCCCTGAGTCCTAGATCTGGATTTTGGATTTGGTAATACCCATCAGAATCACACCTGCAGTGACCCCCATCCCCAGTCACGCCGTTACCCATGAGCTGACTATATCTATCTGTGTGATTGCGGAACATTAGAGTATATTCATGCCTGTGATGGCGACGCTACAAGCCATATACTGTGATCATCAGAATAAACCCTCAGCTTCTACTTCATATATGAACAATAACCATCCTCACCTCTGTATAGTGCGCGCAGGAGACGCCGCGGTGCCTGCGCCTGGCTATAGTACACATATATCCCAAACTATTAATGAAATGGTCTCTAAAGACCAACATTAACGTTTCCTGTTTCCACTTATGTTTGATGGCATTCAGGGAATCAGCCGGGCGTGAGATGATATTTAGACACCAGCCCTGGCTATCACTGCTGCTCCGTTTTCTTCCAAAGCACGCACATGTCATCTCTCAAGTGATAAATCCATCTCCTCGCTATCGCTGTCACGCCGAACTTCAGGCAATGGAAGACGGGCCTGTCACGTCGCCTCTGTAACACCCACACAGCTTCAACAAAGCAGACTCCACACAGGCAGAAAGAAAGATACTTCATATGCTGTGTATATACACAAGTATATATACTGTATATATATATATATATATATATATGCAGATGGAGTCCTGCTGATCTATCCCTTTAATAGGATTACCTGAGCCAGGGCTGTCGGACTTAATCCCCTGCTGTAATGATTTAATCCCCTGCTGTATTGTTCTCTCTGTATTGTATTGCAGCTGCGAACAATAGATGAAAGACTTATGCTAATAAGCCTTGGTGCACCATTGCACATCAGAGAAGGCTAGATGAGCGTGGCTCCATCTGTAGATAGATAGATAGATAGATAGATAGATAGATAGATAGATAGATAGATAGAGTGGTGCAAGCAGAATTTTTTTCTTAGTGGCACTGATAGTAAAAATGGGTGTGGTCACGTGTCATGAGGGGGAGTGGTCACACAAAACTAGGGGAGCAGCTACATGACATTAGGGGCATGGCCACATTATTCCACACACCGTAATGCCCCTTACACATTATGCCAAACACCATAATGCGCATTACACATTATGCCACACACCGTAATGCCTATTACACATTATGCCAAACACCGTAATGCTTATTACACATTATGCCATACACCAAAATGCCCCTTATACATTATGACACACACCGTAATGCTTATTACACATTATGCCAAACACCATAATGCCCATTACACATTATGCCACACACCGTAATGCCTATTACACATTATGCCATACACCAAAATGCCCCTTATACATTATGACACACACCGTAATGCTTATTACACATTATGCCAAACACCATAATGCCCATTACACATTATGCCACACACCGTAATACCTATTACACATTATGCCACACACCGTAATGCCTATTACACATTATGCCATACACCAAAATGCCCCTTATACATTATGACACACACCGTAATGCTTATTACACATTATGCCACATACCGTAATGCTGATTACACATTATGCCAAACAACATAATGCCCATTACACATTGGCCCTCATTCCGAGTTGTTCACTCGCTAGCTGCTTTTAGCAGCATTGCACACGCTAAGCCGCCGCCTACTGGGAGTGAATCTTAGCATAGCAGAATTGCGAACGAAAGATTAGCAGAATTGCGAATAGAAATTTCTTTGCAGTTTCTGAGTAGCTCGAGACTTACTCTGCCACTGCGATCAGTTCAGTCAGTTTCGTTCCTGGTTTGACGTCACAAACACACCCAGCGTTCGCCCAGACACTCCCCCGTTTCCTCAGACACTCCCGCTTTTTCCCCAGAAACGGCTGCGTTTTTTCGCACACACCCATAAAACGGACAGTTTCCGCCCAGAAACACCCACTTCATGTCAATCACACTCCGATCACCAGAACGAAGAAATTTCTCCGTTAAGCCGTGAGTAAAATACCAAACTTTTTAGCAAATTTACTTGGCGCAGGCGCACTGCGAACGTTGCGCATGCGCAGTTTGCGACTAATCGCACCGATGCGAGGAAAAATAATGAGCGAACAACTCGGAATGAGGGCCATTATGCCAAACACTGTAATGCCCATTACACATTATGCCAAACACTGTAGTGCCCTTTACACATTATGCCACACACCGTAATGCCCCTTACACATTATGCCAAGCACTGTAATGCCCATTACACATTATGCCTAACACGTAATGCCCATTACACATTATGCCACATCGTAATGCCTATTACATACTATACCACACACACAGTTGTACCACCGACACCATTTTATGTCCCACACACAAAAATTCCCTTTACAGTAAGGCTTCTATTTACGTGCTGCCAAGGGTTTCATGGCAAAAGATGCAGCTTTCTGCATCTTCTCCTGGTGGCCCCAGTGTTCCCGGCACTTCTCGATAATGTTATACATGCAGTGATGTAATGATACATTTTGCGCCCCCCCCCCATGGCATTTTAGTGCCGCATACACGCATAATGCCCCCTGTAGTGCTACTTACATGCATAATGCCCCCTATAGTGTTGCTTACATGCATAAGGTCCCCCTGTAGTGTCGCTTACACACACAATGCCCCCTGCTGTGCTGCTTACATGCATAATGCCCCACTACTGTCACTTACACACATAATGCCCCCTGCAGTGCTGCTTACACACATAATGCCGTAGTAGGACTTACCACCCTACATGCTCATCGCCAGGGGTTTCTTGCTCGTTGCCAGGTGTTACATGTTCATTGTCAGGGGTTTCTTGCTCGTTGCCAGGTGTTACATGTTCATTGTCAGGGGTTTCTTGCTCGTTGCCAAGTGTTACATGTACATTGTCAGGGGTTTCTTGCTCGTTGCCAGGTGTTACATGTTCATTGTCAGGGGTTTCTTGCTCGTTGCCAGGTGTTACATGTTCATTGTCAGGGGTTTCTTGCTCGTTGCCAGGTGTTACATGTTCATTGTCAGGGGTTTCTTGCTCGTTGCCAGGCGTTAAATGTTCATTGTCAGGGGTTTCTTGCTCGTTGCCAAGTGTTACATGTTCATTGTCAGGGGTTTCTTGCTCGTTGCCAGGTGTTACATGTTCATTGTCAGGGGTTTCTTGCTCGTTGCCAGGTGTTACATGTTTATTGTCAGGGGTTGCTTGCTCATCGCCAGGTGTTACATGTTCATTGTCAGGGGTTTCTTGCTTGTTGCCAAGTGTTACATGTACATTGTCAGGGGTTTCTTGCTCGTTGCCTGGTGTTACATGTTCATTGTCAGGGGTTTCTTGCTCGTTGCCAGGTGTTGCATGTTCATTGTCAGGGGTTTCTTGCTCGTTGCCAGGTGTTAAATGTTCATTGTCAGGGGTTTCTTGCTCGTTGCCAAGTGTTACATGTTCATTGTCAGGGGTTTCTTGCTCGTTGCCAGGTGTTACATGTTCATTGTCAGGGGTTTCTTGCTCGTTGCCAGGGGTTACATGTTCATTGTCAGGGGTTTCTTGCTCGTTGCCAGGTGTTACATGTTCATTGTCAGGGGTTTCTTGCTCGTAGCCAGGGGTTACATGTTCATTGTCAGGGGTTTCTTGCTCGTTGCCAAGTGTTACATGTTCATTGTCAGGGGTTTCTTGCTCGTTGCCAGGGGTTACATGTTCATTGTCAGGGGTTTCTTGCTCGTTGCCAGGTGTTACATGTTCATTGTCAGGGTTTCTTGCTCGTTGCCAGGTGTTACATGTTCATTGTCAGGGGTTTCTTGCTCGTAGCCAGGGGTTACATGTTCATTGTCAGGGGTTTCTTGCTCGTTGCCAAGTGTTACATGTTCATTGTCAGGGGTTTCTTGCTCATTGCCAGGGGTTACATGTTCATTGTCAGGGGTTTCTTGCTCGTTGCCAAGTGTTACATGTTCATTGTCAGGGGTTTCTTGCTCGTTGCCAGGTGTTACATGTTCACTGTCAGGGGTTTCTTGCTCGTTGCCAGGTGTTACATGTTCATTGTCAGGGGTTTCTTGCTCGTTGCCAGGTGTTACATGTTCATTGTCAGGGGTTTCTTGCTCGTTGCCAGGTGTTACATGTTCATTGAAGGGGTTTCTTGCTCGTTGCCAAGTGTTACATGTTCATTGTCAGGAGTTTCTTGCTCGTTGCCAGGGGTTGCATGCTCATTTCGGACAGAGACTCTGCGGTGCCAGCAGTGGGCTGGTGTTACTGCGTACCACCACCATATTTCTTAATGGTACTCCGTACCACCCCGTACCAGCCTACTTTCAGCACTAGATAGATAGATAGACATCATTGAAGTCCGTGGGGTCTTTTTTTTGCATGCATCAAGAGAGGCTTAGGGTGTTTTGTGCAATTGAAAAAAACACTGTTTAGAATTTAACACTACCTAGGTTTAAAAACAGAAGAGAACAACTTCAGTGACCCTACACTATATCAGTTTAGCAAAGTAGAACTGGCAGTGCAGCTAAAGGCTCATGTCAGAAGGTCCTTTAAACCAGGAGACTGAAAACAACTGCATTAACAGGCTGGCCACTACATCGCGCCACTAAGTGTTGTAATGTTGAAAATCCATACAAACGTTCTGAATTAAAGAACAAGCATAAAAGGAAAAAAAAATCATATGTTGAAGCTTTTACTGGTACTCTGTGGCCTTTGTCGACAGAGCACCTCTCACCGTGTCCTGACAATGACCACTGCCCACCACGCAGCGGCCCACACAAGTGTTTTCTTAGCTGCTAAGACCGCTGCCTACTCCTAAGTAGCTAGGTACAGCTATTCAATTAAACATCAAATCTGTCAATATCAATAATTGCTATTGACGTCTGTGTACATTTACTTCGTAAGGGATTTAAGTGCCTATTAAATATTCAGCCGCATTGTTGTGTATTGAATTTTAGTCGCAAGCAAAAATAAACTTTTTTTTTTTGGGGATTTCTAACTGGTTCCAGTTTTAGAATTTTAACTGCAGATATTTGTTGTGTAGGCTCAATTTGGCTTTGAGAGATGGAGAGCCTTTCATCTCCTGCCAGGCTCCAACCTTCAAGAAACCCCTTAGAAGTTGGAGTTTGGTGCCCAGCACACCTTGCTCGGCCCATTGGGAATATTCAGCAGCCATCAGTAGACAGGATAAGCCGGCCTGAGGATGTTGTACTAGCAGCTGGTGTCCAAAACAAATTTGCAATTAAGACGGTGTTTTTCCTGTTTCTGCTGGAGAGTAAGAGAAAACTGCTGTAAATATTGGATTTTTGGTGTACGTTTTAACCCCCACTCATTGGTTCATTAAATACACAACAACCTGGCTTACAGAAATACTCTCCATGATGTTGAAGTTGGAGAAATGGTTAAGTTGTGGAAGACACTGGGTCTGGTTCATATTTGTATGCAAACCTAATGGTTTGCGTACAAAAACAAAATTTGAGGGTCTACGCAGGTGTAAAACCCGTTCTATGCATGTGTAGAAAGTTTCTTGAGATGTCGCTCGCAGTCCCCTGTCTGCTGCAGCCAGGGCCGGCTCTACCATTAGGCAGCTGTAGGCGGCTGCCTAGGGGCGCCAGCCCCTGGAGGGCGCCACTGAATTCATCTAGCAAAAAAACTGAAGGATGTCTCTGTATGCGGCTTTCTCCTTTTACACTGTGCTGCCTGCTGCTGCGGGTCTAATCAGGTGCAGCCACCACTATCAGGCTGTACCACACAGTGCCTCAGCGCTTCCTCCATGCTGACACGTGTAACATCAAGTCATGTGAAGGCACATAGGAGGTGGATGTAATTATGGCTCCCGAGGGGCGCCCCCGTGGCGGCTCCTCATAGCCCTGATGCACCTCCTGCAGGAGAGTTGCAGGTTAGGGGGCAACAGGTTGAAGCTTTGCCTAGGGTGCATAGAGACCTTGCACCGGCCCTGGCTGCAGCATGGTTCCATGCGGCTGTGCAATTCCTTACAAACTTGAAGATTGATCTAGGGGTGGCCATTGAATACTTACAGTAATTGATGGTGCCACTGGTGCTTAGCATCGATAGCATGAAACCATCGGAAAATGTTGGTGTCACCCATCAATGAACATTCATGCTCTGTGCATTGGGAGGTGGGACTAAGTGCACAAGAAAAAACATTATTGACCATGTGGCATCAAAGGCGAAGAAATTGAGATCTCCGCCATCGATGGCAAAACTGTTGACCACCGGTGGTAAAGAATCGGTCATGGTATTAGCATAAAGACACGCTTGTGACTAAAGACATAGTCCTATTTGGAATTGTCCTAAAACGCCAGGCTCCATCCATGTGCTGATTGTCCAGGCAATTAGAAGACAGATAACAGTGCTGAGGGATCACATGCTCACTCTCCGTACTGTGACATATATTCATCCATGTCCAGCTCTACTGCTCAGCTCATGAGGTGTAGAACACATAGTAGGCATCTAGTTTTCCAACAGCTCATGAGGTGTAGAACCATGCAGTAGGCATCTCACAAGCATCCTGCAGTAGTTTCCCATCAGCTCATGAGGTGTAGAATATGTTGTAGGTATCTCACAAGCACCCTGCAGTAGTTTTCCATCAACTACTGAGGTGTAGAACATATTGTAGGCATCTCACAAACATCCTGCAGTAGTTTTCCATCAACTACTGAGGTGTAGAACATGTTGTAGGCATCTCACAAGCATTCTGCAGTAGTTTTCCATCAACTACTGAGGTGTAGAACATATTGTAGGCATCTCACAAACATCCTGCAGTAGTTTTCCATCAACTATGGAGGTGTAGAACATGTTGTAGGCATCTCACAAGCATTCTGCAGTAGTTTTCCATCAGCTCAGTTCTCTCAAAAACTAATTATATTCATGGATTGTGGAATATTAGAACATTCGCCATCCACCTTTGGATGATTTAGTTGGTGTTCTGCATAATGGGGGTCATTCCGAGTTGTTCGCTCATTATTTTTTTTCCGCTACAGAGCGATTAGTCGCAAACTGCGCATGCGCAATGTACGCAGCGCGCCTGCGCCAAGTAAATTAGCACAAAAGTTTGGTATTTTACTCACGGCGTAACAAAGTTTTTTCATCGTTCTGCTGATCGGAGTGTGATTGACAGGAAGTGGGTGTTTCTGGGCGGAAACTGGCCGTTTTCTGGGAGTGTGCGGAAAAACGCAGGCGTTTCAGGGAAAACGCGGGATTGTCTGGAGAAACGGGGGAGTGGCTGGGCGAACGCTGGGCGTGTGTGTGACGTCAAACCAGGAACGAAACTGACTGAACTGATCGCTATTTGTGAGTAGGTCTAGAGCTACTCAGAAACTGCTAAGAAATTTCTATTCGCAATTCTGCTAATCTTTCGTTCGCAATTCTGCTATGCTAAGATACACTCCCAGAGGGAGGCGGCTTAGCATGTGCAATGCTGCTAAATGCTGCTAAAAGCAGCTAGCGAGCGAACAACTCGGAATCACCCCCAATGTACGGATGTTTGTCCAGACTAAGAACGTTAGTCAGTAAGGATTGCAATTTCTGCTAAAAAAAAGTTGCTGCGATCAAATAGTTGCCGCCCGGAAGTAGAAAAAAAATGCCCATTGCAGAAATTGCAAATCCATCGAAATATGCGGGCTGATCGCAACACCATACGCAATTACCGGAACATCGAAGATTTTTCCTATCTGCACCAGGCAAGGTTATCCACAATTCTTGTGACACCAAAGGCTGGAAGTGGCCATCGCTGACGGCAGAGGCCCTCATTAAAAACGTCTGGTCACGCCTGCATTTTTTCAACCACTCCCAGAAAACTGCAGCTTTAAAACCCAGAAACGCCGGTTTCTTGTCACACAGTAACAGTAAATCGTAACATGATCTGTACGCAATTTCTGTTGCTATTTTTGCTCACGTGTACGCAATGCAAACGCTGCACATGTGCAGCCATTCGCAAATTTTGCTATTTAACCTGAATATGGCCCTAAATTTGCATGTTTGCTTTGCAGGCAGATTATAGCTGCAGCTCTATAATGGCTCGTAGAACAGGAAATCATGATAATCAACGCTCTCTGTTCTCGCAGTCTCAAAGGATTTGGATTCACTGTCTCATTTCCCTGCTCACTTCATAGGAAACGGAACAGTACAAACAATGATCTCCAAACTTTCTACCTATCTGAGTGTGAACTCAGATAATAAAAATACACATTTGATGTTCAAAAAACACTTTTATGGATCCATCTGAGAAGTCGGGATAAAAAATTTTGTTACAGGGTTAAAAAGCTAAAGGTCTGAATTAGAGGTGGCGCTGTGCTGATATGTGCGCAGTTCACCAATGTGATTTTGTACTGCGCATGCTGCACAGGGCATGCACCCCGATTGTATGCACACAGAGACGCAGAACAGAATTGGATGCACATCGGAAGGGCGACAGATTGTGTGAGCTTCATGGGTCATAGAGGGTAACAACTGTGTGGGGTCATGCAGGGGTGACAGGTTGTGTGGGGATAATGGGTCATGGATGGCGACAGGTTGTGTGGGGATAATGGGTCATGGGTGGTGACAGGTTGTGTGGAGATAATGGGTCATGGAGAGCGACAGGTCCTGTGGGGATAATGGGTCATGTGTCATGGAGGGCGACAGATTGTGTCGGGGAAAATGGGTCATGGAGGGCAACAGGTTGTATAGGGATAATGAGTCATGGAAGGTGACAAGTTGTGTGGGGATAATGGGTCATGGATGGTGACAGGTTGTGTGGGGATATTGGGTCATGGATGGTGACAGGTTGTGTGGGGATAGTGGGTCATGGATGGTGACAGGTTGTGTGGGGATAATGGGTCATGGATGGTGACAGGTTGTGTGGGGATATTGGGTCATGGATGGTGACAGGTTGTGTGGGGATAGTGGGTCATGGATGGTGACAGGTTGTGTTGGGGTAATGGGTCATGGGTGGCGACAGATTGTGTGGGGATAATGGGTCATGGAGAGCGACAGATCCTGTGGGGATAATGGGTTATGTGTCATGGAGGGCGACAGATTGTGTGGGGAAAATGGGTCATGGAGGGCAACAGGTTGTGTAGGGATAATGAGTCATGAGTCATGGATGGTGACAAGTTGTGTGGGGATAATGGGTCATGGATGGTGATAGGTTGTGTGGGGATAGTGGGTCATGGATGGTGACAGGTTGTGTGGGGATAGTGGGTCATGGATGGTGACAGGTTGTGGGGATAATGGGTCATAGAGAGCGACAGATCCTGTGGGGATAATGGGTCATGTGTCATGGGTGGCGACAAATTGTGTGGGGATAATGGGTCATGGAGAGCGACAGATCCTGTGGGGATAATGGGTCATGTGTCCTGGAGGGCGACAGATTGTGTGGGGAAAATGGGTCATGGAGGGCAACAGGTTGTGTAGGGATAATGAGTCATGAGTCATGGATGGTGACAAGTTGTGTGGGGATAATGGGTCATGGATGGTGACAGGTTGTGTGGGGATAGTGGGTCATGGATGTTGACAGGTTGTGTGGGGATAGTGGGTCATGGATGGTGACAGGTTGTGGGGAAAATGGATCATGGATCATAGAAGGTGACAGATTGTGTGAGGTTCTTGGGTCATGGAGGGCAGCAGACTGTGTGGGGATAATGGGTTATGATGGGGTGACTGACTGGTTGTGTGGGAATAATAGGTCATAGGGGGTGACAGGTTGTTTGGGGAATAATGGGTTATGGGTCATGGAGGGCACAGGTTGTGTGGAAAAAATGGGTCCTGTGTCATGGAAGGCGGCAGATTGTGTGGGGATAATAAGTCATGGAGGACGACAGGTTGTGTGGGGATAATGGGTCATGGAAAGCGACAGGTCTTGTGGGGATAATAGGTCACGGAAGGCATCAAGTTGTATGGAGTTAATTGGTCATGGAGGGCGACAGGCTGAGTGGGAATAATGGGTCATGAAGGGCGAAAGGTTGTGTGGGGGTAACAGGTAATGTATAGATTAGAGAATGGGCTTAATTCAGAGGCACAAATATTGCCAATGTTCATGTAAATGAGCAATAATTTGCAACTGCTCATGTGCAAAAAGTACTGAAAACCCCTTCAGCACATGCGGTACAGTATACGTACAAAGAAACTGTTGCGATTGGGACAGATGGAATCACAAAGGGGGCGGGAAAGCGATTGGCATTCCTGTTCAGTGACTGGGAGGTGGCTAGACGTCTCGTGGGCATGCTATGGCAGGTGTCGCGGACGTATCAGGGAAAGTTGCCACAGAGGCCATGGTCAGATGGAGAAACTACTTTTGCTATAGGGCTGGTGCAAGCGCCCATGGTTCGTGCATTGGTGGCGTGTCAGGAATCACCGGTGATATTACAGCGGTATTGCAGCGTGCAGAGACGCAGAAAGTGGGCGTCTCCGTCTCAGATACAAAGTAAGAAGAGAGATAAAGTAAGAAGAGATATAAAGTAAGAAGAGAGATAAAGTAAGAAGAGATACAAAGTAAGAAGAGAGATAAAGTAAGAAGAGATATAAAGTAAGACTAGTGGTTCCCTCCCCTGATACACCTGCGTTACCACGATTACTAAGAGTAAGCATCTACGACGATGTTAAACAGCTATTCTAGCGACTTATTGACCGAACAGTTTTTGGTGTCACGGAGGTGTCCTAGTTTCCAGCGCCATGTAAAATGTGAGCCCTCAATATACGACGCAGCCGTTCCATTTCTAGGTTAACAGGCGTACAGCTTTACCCCTTTCCGTACTTTGTTTTCTGGCAGCAAAACGGTTATTAAGCAATAAACAAACAAGATGTTTTCTCGTCGGCTGAGTACAAATCAGCACAATATACCACACTCCACGCACCCGCTCTCCTGCAAGCCTGAGAGTACTGGGAAGCTGTAATTCTGCCATCCTCCCCTCTATAGCCTCCCCTCCTGCTCCCCCCGCACCCCCCAAACCCTGAGAATTTACAGGGGAACAGGCAGAATCTGCTGCTATTAGCAGGATATACGGCCGGGCGGTGCCATTCATCAGCCCTGCTTATAATATAATAGCTAGATAACTCACACAGGGTGCGACATATATGAGATGCGGAGGGTTATATTACCCTGGGGAGAGATACGTTACACAGACCTACATTCTATACATTGGGAGGAGATGCAGAAAGTTCTTCAGAATAACCTGTTAAATAGCCCACTGTCATTATATGGCACATTACGTCTATGGCTGGTCGGTACACAAACTCTATGGGGGGAGGTAAAAGGTCGCTCGTTGGCTGCTCACTTGGAGGTATATTTACTAAAGCAAAGATGTTGCCCATAGCAACCGAATAGATACTACTTATAATTTATCTAGCTCCATCTAAAAAATAATCGCTAGAACCTGATTGGTCGCTATGGGAAATGTCACCACTTTTAAAAACCCGCACTTTAGTAAATATAACCCTGGGAGTCTATGGGAGAGATGTACTAAAAATTGGAGATTGATAAGGCGGAGAGAGATAAAGTACCAGTCAATCAGCTCCTAACTGCCATGTTAAAGGCTGTGTTTGAAAAATGACAGTTAGAAGCTGATTGGTGCTTTATCTTTCATCACTTTACCACTCTCCAAAGTTTTGTTCATCTAAGACGTCTTTTGGTTATGCAACAGCGTTCTCTTTGTGCGTACAATCTGTATAACACATGCGCCGCATGAATTTTTACGGATTTGCGGCGACGCTCAGCAGCAAAACATCTCTCAACTCTGGGAACATCGGCACTGCTCCGCGCGGCTGTAAATGGTGAGGTAATTATGGGTAATATTGCGATGGTTACATTACGTACCATCCCCGCCTGTGTAGTAGTGTACATGGCGGCACTATATAAACAGTAAAGATGTGCGGTTCAGTTTTCCTGAAATACGAACACGCCCGAACGTAGGGTTCCAAGTCGTTCCGAGTCCAGGCTCGGGTCTGTTTCCATTTCAGTATTTGGATGTAAAGACCGAACTCCAGTTTCGGATTGCAGGTACACAGGTCCAAATGATATGATTTTAACTGTTTTTATCATTTTTTATTTTTTTATCAATGTTTAATGATTTTTATCAATTTTAAACGAACCCCAAACCAAACAAAAAAAACAGAATCTGAGCCAAAAAACACTTGAAGGTGGTTTTGCCAAAACACGATGATAAAATAGAACCAAAACAAGATGATAAAATAAAACCAAAACACGATGTTAAAATAGAACAAAAACACGATGATAAAATAGAACCAAAACACGATGATAAAATAAAACCAAAACACGATGATAAAATAGAACCAAAACACGATGATAAAATAAAACCAAAACACAATTATAAAATAGAACCAAAACACGATGATAAAATAGAACTCCGCACACCTCCCTAGTAAACAGTAATAGTAACACTGGGCAGCACACAGCAAACAATAGAACAAGACAAATAGAGACGGTCAAGGGAAGAGCTGGGCGTCCTGTACTAGCGCCACCTAGTGGCTGTTTTGCAGCCAGCAAGCACCAGAAAATAAATATATGTACTGTATAATAATAATAAGTATATAAATGTGCTATACCTTTCCTGGTATCGTGCCTTGCCCAAATGATGCTGTAGGCTGTAGTGCATTTAACGCCGCGCGGTTTTAATTAGAGATGAGCGGGTTCGGTTTCTCTGAATCCGAACCCGCACGAACTTCATGTTTTTTTTCACGGGTCCGAGCGACTCGGATCTTCCCGCCTTGCTCGGTTAACCCGAGCGCGCCCGAACGTCATCATGACGCTGTCGGATTCTCGCGAGGCTCGGATTCTATCGCGAGACTCGGATTCTATATAAGGAGCCGCGCGTCGCCGCCATTTTCACACGTGCATTGAGATTGATAGGGAGAGGACGTGGCTGGCGTCCTCTCCGTTATAGTAGAAAAGAGTAAAGAGTCAGACTGAGTGACTTAGTTATAATTGTGGGGAGGATTGGGGACGGGGAGCAGCTGTTAGGGAGTACAGTGATTTAGATTAGGAGAGAGAGAGAGAGAGAGATTGACCTGATTTACTGGAGCTTAGGAGTACTGTAGAAGAGAGTGCAGAGTTTACTAGTGACTGACCACAGTGACCACTAGACAGTGCAGTTTTATTTAATATATCCGTTCTCTGCCTGAAAAAAACGATACACACAGTGACTCAGTCACATACCATATCTGTGTGCACTGCTCAGCCCAGTGTGCTGCATCATCTATGTATATATTATATATCTGACTGTGCTCAGCTCACACAGCTTATAATTGTGGGGGAGACTGGGGAGCACTGCAGTGCCAGTTATAGGTTATAGCAGGAGCCAGGAGTACAAGACAGTCACATACCATATCTGTGTGCACTGCTCAGCCCAGTGTGCCGCATCATCTATGTATATATTATATATCTGACTGTGCTCAGCTCACACAGCTTATAATTGTGGGGGAGACTGGGGAGCACTGCAGTGCCAGTTATAGGTTATAGCAGGAGCCAGGAGTACATATTATATTAAAATTAAACAGTGCACACTTTTGCTGCAGGAGTGCCACTGCCAGTGTGACTGACCAGTGACCTGACCACACTGACCACCAGTATAGTTAGTAGTATACTATATTGTGATTGCCTGAAAAAGTTAAACACTCGTCGTGTGACTTCACTTGTGTGGTGTTTTTTTTTTTATTCTATAAAAAACTCATTCTGCTGACAGACAGTGTCCAGCAGGTCCGTCATTATATAATATATATACCTGTCCGGCTGCAGTAGTGATATATATATATTTTTTATATCATTATTTATCATCCAGTCACAGCAGACACAGTACGGTAGTTCACGGCTGTAGCTACCTCTGTGTCGGCACTCGGCAGTCCGTCCATAATTGTATACCACCTAACCGTGGTTTTTCTTTCTTCTTTATACATACATACTACGACATCTCTTTATCAACCAGTCTATATTAGCAGCAGACACAGTACAGTACGGTAGTTCACGGCTGTGGCTACCTCTGTGTCGGCACTCGGCAGTCTGTCCATAATTGTATACCACCTAACCGTGGTTTTTTTTTCTTTCTTCTTTATACATACATACTACGACATCTCTTTATCAACCAGTCTATATTAGCAGCAGACACAGTACAGTACGGTAGTTCACGGCTGTGGCTACCTCTGTGTCGGCACTCGGCAGTCCGTCCATAATTGTATACCACCTAACCGTGGTTTTTTTTTCTTTCTTCTTTATACGTACATACTACGACATCTCTTTATCAACCAGTCTATATTAGCAGCAGACACAGTACAGTACGGTAGTTCACGGCTGTGGCTACCTCTGTGTCGGCACTCAGCAGTCCGTCCATAATTGTATACCACCTAACCGTGGTTTTTTTTTCTTTCTTCTTTATACATACATACTACGACATCTCTTTATCAACCAGTCTATATTAGCAGCAGACACAGTACAGTACGGTAGTTCACGGCTGTGGCTACCTCTGTGTCGGCACTCGGCAGTCCGTCCATAATTGTATACCACCTACCCGTGGTTTTTTTTTCTTTCTTCTTTATACATACATACTACGACATCTCTTTATCAACCAGTCTATATTAGCAGCAGACACAGTACAGTACGGTAGTTCACGGCTGTGGCTACCTCTGTGTCGGCACTCGGCAGTCCGTCCATAATTGTATACTAGTATCCATCCATCTCCATTGTTTACCTGAGGTGCCTTTTAGTTGTGCCTATTAAAATATGGAGAACAAAAATGTTGAGGTTCCAAAATTAGGGAAAGATCAAGATCCACTTCCACCTCGTGCTGAAGCTGCTGCCACTAGTCATGGCCGAGACGATGAAATGCCAGCAACGTCGTCTGCCAAGGCCGATGCCCAATGTCATAGTACAGAGCATGTCAAATCCAAAACACCAAATATCAGTAAAAAAAGGACTCCAAAACCTAAAATAAAATTGTCGGAGGAGAAGCGTAAACTTGCCAATATGCCATTTACCACACGGAGTGGCAAGGACCGGCTGAGGCCCTGGCCTATGTTCATGGCTAGTGGTTCAGCTTCACATGAGGATGGAAGCACTCATCCTCTCGCTAGAAAAAAGACAAGACTTGCGGCAAAAGCACAGCAAAGAACTGTGTGTTCTTCGAAATCACAAATCCCAAAGGAGAGTCCAATTGTGTCGGTTGCGATGCCTGACCTTCCCAACACTGGACGGGAAGAGCTTGCGCCTCTTTTTTTCTTTGCGTCATGTGCTGTTTGGGGAGTATTTTTTGGAAGGGCCATCCTGCGTGACACTGCAGTGCCACTCCTAGATGGGCCAGGTGTTTGTGTCGGCCACTAGGGTCGCTAATCTTACTCACACAGCTACCTCATTGCGCCTCTTTTTTTCTTTGCGTCATGTGCTGATTGGGGAGGGTTTTTTGGAAGGGACATCCTGCGTGACACTGCAGTGCCACTCCTAAATGGGCCCGGTGTTTGTGTCGGCCACTAGGGTCGCTAATCTTACTCACACAGCTACCTCATTGCGCCTCTTTTTTTCTTTGCGTCATGTGCTGATTGGGGAGGGTTTTTTGGAAGGGACATCCTGCGTGACACTGCAGTGCCACTCCTAAATGGGCCCGGTGTTTGTGTCGGCCACTAGGGTCGCTTATCTTACTCACACAGTCAGCTACCTCATTGCGCCTCTTTTTTTCTTTGCGTCATGTGCTGTTTGGGGAGGGTTTTTTGGAAGGGACATCCTGCGTGACACTGCAGTGCCACTCCTAAATGGGCCCGGTGTTTGTGTCGGCCACTAGGGTCGCTAATCTTACTCACACAGCTACCTCATTGCGCCTCTTTTTTTCTTTGCGTCATGTGCTGATTGGGGAGGGTTTTTTGGAAGGGACATCCTGCGTGACACTGCAGTGCCACTCCTAAATGGGCCCGGTGTTTGTGTCGGCCACTAGGGTCGCTTATCTTACTCACACAGTCAGCTACCTCATTGCGCCTCTTTTTTTCTTTGCGTCATGTGCTGTTTGGGGAGGGTTTTTTGGAAGGGACATCCTGCGTGACACTGCAGTGCCACTCCTAGATGGGCCAGGTGTTTGTGTCGGCCACTAGGGTCGCTTAGCTTAGTCATCCAGCGACCTCGGTGCAAATTTTAGGACTAAAAATAATATTGTGAGGTGTGAGGTATTCAGAATAGACTGAAAATGAGTGGAAATTATGGTTTTTGAGGTTAATAATAATATGGGATCAAAATGACCCCCAAATTCTATGATTTAAGCTGTTTTTTAGGGTTTTTTGAAAAAAACACCCGAATCCAAAACACACCCGAATCCGACAAAAAAAATTCGGTGAGGTTTTGCCAAAACGCGGTCGAACCCAAAACACGGCCGCGGAACCGAACCCAAAACCAAAACACAAAACCCGAAAAATTTCAGGCGCTCATCTCTAGTTTTAAATTAATATCCCATTTATTAGACATTATATAAAACGGAGCTGTCGTCTCATTTAAAACCACCCTATGACTAACACAATGCCTGTCCCAGCAACGCGCGTCGCTGCAAGTCTTTCCGGCAGCCGACAGGTTAAAACTTTTTTGGTATTCTCCACGTGGAGCGTTTCTGGCCCAAGTCTCCCCTGCCAGATGCAATCATGCAACTGATATTACGCCTGTTTTCTTCAGGCAGATGGCGAGCTGTTCCTTTGATCCTCTTGCTATACTCATTATAAAAGATGGCTTCAGATCAAATCTTAAAAGAGACTATTATTCTGTGGTGAAGGCTCCAGGGCCACGCGGTGCCTCCATCCAAGATTTCGGAGCAGCGTCCCCTCCCCGCACCTCTGTGGCTCGTTTAAACACTGCAGCACAGAGTGGTTTTTGGCGTGTAAATGGGGTCACGATGTGCAACGAGCCTTTTAAAGTATTTGCCACTGTATTGCTTATTTTTGCTATGCAAAGACTTGCAGCAGCCGCTGATGTTCACGGTACAGGAGGCATACGGTTAAGGCGCTTCTCTTCTGTCTCTCTATATATAGTTCCACTCACATAAACAAACAATTATCTGCATGGCGAGCGCTGAGGGAGACGGGCGAAAGTCGTGCCGCGGAATTAAGTGTGACAGGGCGAGCAGGGGTCTATCTGTCATGGATGTGACATGTGTGACTATTTGCTGCTCGGGGAGTGAATTCAGATGTCAGAGGCAGAAACAGAGTGACTGGGATGCGGATTCGCTTCCTGGCGGAACGGTTATTGCGCCACAAGTAGTTTTTACCCAGGTCCGCAAAATGCTGAGAGCCCAACTTAGCCCATTGGCCGGTGCAGACAGCGTCAAGTTACCCCACCAAGGAGGCAGTTTTGCTCATCGCAAATCATGGGTTCTGTTGAAACATTTCGGATCTATACTCTAGTCGTTGCTGAATAATTTTTGTTCCACTGACTGTCTTGTTGCATCTATCACTGAACGGTATATCCATCATATGGCACGCGTTCTTGACTTGTATATCTTGCGCTGTGCTTTCATTTAGCAGTTATCCATTATTCATTTGTATACATATCGACAAATGCTTATGTTTGGAGGGTAGATGTCCGTGCTACAAGTTACCATTCCAGCAGCACCGAGCACGTAATACACAAACAATACAGTAATGCAGGAACGCGTCAGTTTGCAGGCTTTGATTGTTCCGGCCACTGGCAGGGGATCAGTACTAAATGCCGCCGGCCGGAATCCCGGCGGTCGAAATACCGACGCCGGAATCCCGACCACACAATCCCGACAGGGGTGGCGAGTGGAAAGCAGCCCCTTGCGGGCACGGTGCCTCGCTACGCTTGGCACACTATTATATTCTCCCTCTATGGGTGTCGTGGACACCCACAGAGGGAGAATATGTCGGGATTGTGGCAGTCCGGATTCCGGCGTCTGTATTTCGACCGCCGGGATTCCGGCCGGCGGCATCTTGACCGCATTCCCTGTCAGGGGAAAATTTAGGGAAGAGACTGCCCCTAATCACATCATTTTTGGTCGCCCCCATTACATCACTGCCCCCTTTGACCAATGTTGGAGACGGTGCCAGTGCCTCCAGACTGCCAACTTAGTGTAAAGCCACGCCCCTTTTCACGGACCATGAATCAGGTCTTTCCCAACAAAAAGGGGCAGTAGAGAGTTGCAGTATGTGATCCCATTATAGCTTCTACGTGATTTGGTATTGGTAGGAATAAGCGAGAGAATTATCAAACCTTCTAAAGAGGACAAGTGGAGGTGTTGCTCATAGGTTCCAATGAACTTCTAGCTATCATCTGGTACATTCTATAAAGTAAGATATGGGACCTGATTAGCTGCTGTTGGCAACACCTCTGCTTCTCCACTTTGTCGAACATTTGTTACCCTCTCCTTTGCCACATCTCCCCAACCTCCTGTTTGCTCCTCCTCCTGGCTGCCTCTCCCCTGGAACCAGATCCCTCTCCTCTTGGACCATTTCCTCTCTCACCTGACCCTCTACCTATAACTTATCCCCCTTCCCTGGCACCCATACCCGTGGGCTCCTGTCACTCACAGCCTTTCCTTTGGAACTTGTCTTCTGACTATTGGCGTCAAGAGAATGGTAGGGTGAAGGCCAAGGCCAGCCAAGCTATAGCCATGTCCCCATTATTGTCTTGCCACGTCCCATTCAGCTGTGCGTTGGCATAGCATCTCCATTGGGGCCTGACAAAATGCTCTGCCAGCCACCGGCTCCCTAGCTGTTTTGGAACAGTAAGTACTGTACCAACATGTCTTTTGAGATAGAGTGTAGCAGAGCGATGTGGTGGCACCTCCAGATCTTCCAGTGTTCTAACAGTTTATTCTAGAGTACAGGAATGTACTGTGTGAGACACTTTGAATGTTCCTCCGGTCTATATACGCCGTCCACGATGGCACCGGTCACCGACATAGTGCCGGATTACACTTTGTACCATAAAAGCACATTACTTCCTCCAAACTACAAATTTACTGCTTCGGCTGAATCCATATGTTGGATTTGTGTATATAAAATAAATTGTTTCACATAACGGGCTTGATTAATGTTTCAATAGAGGGGATTAATTACCATAGCTTCTATCTAATTGTGCTCCGTGTTTGGACTGATAAAATGAATGAGCTTTTCCTAAGTGCTGTTGTTTTTTTTTCCTTTTTTTTTCTTTTTTGGCTGGCGGTGGAATAAATCTAGGAAAAACTAAATATGCATGACTGAGTATTACACTCTGGTTGCCGCCTGTGTTTTATATGGTGCAGCAATACCATTGTCCCTGGGTACCTGAAAGTTATATTCGGTAACAGATAAGTGAGGTTGTGGTGAAATTTCATGGAAATCAAATTTTAAGGCAGAATACATAGACAATTTCATGGAGTCGGTGAATACCAGCGCTACGACCATCCAGATCCTCTTGTGCGTCACATCCTGCTGCTCCACCCTGTATTTGTGAATTCACACTTTCATGGAACCTATGGCTGCACCATCGTCACTTCACTCAGATCTGCGGCTGGGTTAACTTAGAACACATAGGGGCATAGCAAATTAGTCGCAGAATTATCTGCCGATAACCAAATTAGCTGCTGAATTATCTGCCGATACCCATGCATTAAGTCTCTGAGGGTATACTTTTGCTCACAACTACAGGAACTGCGAGGACATCTCTGCATTAAAATGTTCTTGCTTCGATTTAACACGCCCGGAAACTCATAGCTTCCAGCATTTTACAAGGAATCTACCGGCGTTACTCCATTTACAGACAAATGGGACAGTTTTTTTGCCAGTTCCTCACATATCTTCTATCAATGCATCATACCTTTACAGGCACAAATGCTGTTTCAGTAAATTAAAGGTTTATTTCATCTCATAGGGATCAGCATTCGGTGAAGCTAACTGAACCTCGCAAGCCACCAATATATTTGAAAAAAAATCTCAAAACCTCACTGTGAATCATTCTCTCTATCTTCCCTCCCGCCGCCCAGTTTTGAATCCCCCCCACCCCCCCTCCCCCACCTCAGGCCCATCGGCCTAAGTCGTCAACTAGTGAGTGCAGCTGGTTTCCTCAATTTGCTGCAAGGCGGTCCTGGGCGTTTCAGCCTAAATATATCCACGTAGCAGAACATTGGTTTATTAAAGTACGTCCATCGCCAAGACACAAGCAAGGACATTTTTGAAGCACAGATACATTACATTGCCATCATTCTGTACCTCAAACTGCACCAGCAGTTGGTAGGACACGATGCTGGGACACCCAGTAAGAACCCCCGTAAACCCGGAAAGCACATGCAAACTCCGTACAGATGGGCTTCTAAGTGGAAGTGATGACCTCAGTGCTGTGAGGCAGTTATGCTAACAACTACCCCATCCATGCTTCTCTGTGCAGAAATCAGATTTAATAATATGACGAGATATTATGCTAATGAGATGCCAAGGAACCAGGTCAGCGTCGCAAGCACAGCGATTTTCTGCCTTTATCCTGACTTTTAATTTCCACTTACCAAGGCGGATCTCTGAGAGCGCTAAGCAGCTACACCTCTTTATACTACTCTCTGCTTATTCTTCTTGACCTCTCTACTGCTTGTGACACTGTGGACCACCCTCTCCTTCTCCAAATCCTTCACTCTCTTGGTCTGCGTGATACTGCCCTCTCCTGGCTGTCCTCCTACCTCTCTGATCATTCCTTCTCTGTTTCCTCTCAAGACACCCCCCCCCCCACTTCCACTAACTGTTGGTGTACCCCAAGGCTCTGTTCTTGGACCTCTCCTTTTCTCTCGCTATACGTCCTCTTTAGGAGATCTCATTAGTTCTTTTAACTTCCAATATTACCTCTGTGCTGATGACACTCAAATCTACCTTTCCTCCCCTGATCTCTCCCTGGCTCTCCTCACTCGTACCTCCAACTGTCTCTCTGCTATCTCCTCCTGGATGTCCCAGTGCTTTCTTAAACTCAACATGTCCAAGAATGAGCTGATCATCTTCGCTCCCGCATAACCTCACCTCCCACAATCTCATTATCCATTGATGGCACTACTATCTCCTCTAGCCCCCAAGTACGCTGTTTTGGCGTAATCCTTGACTACTTCAAACCACACATTCAGCACCTCTCACAAACCTGTCATTTTCATCTCAAAAACATTTCCAGGATCAGACCCTTTCTTACCCAGAATGCCACCAAGACCATTATCCACTCACTGATTATTTCCAGACTGGATTACTGTAATCTCCTCCTGACTGGCATTCCTGACAAATACCTCTCTCCACTCCAATCTATCCTCAACGCTGCTGCCTGGCTCATCTTCCTCACCAAACGCACTACATCCACTTCCCCTCTCCTACAAGTCCTTCACTGGCTCCCCTTCCCTTTCAGAATCCAATTCAAACTTCTCATACTCACTTACAAAGCCCTCACCCACTCCTCCCCCATCTAAATCTCTGATCTTATCTCCATTTACTCTCCCACCCGTCCTCTTCGCTCTGCTAATGTATGCCGACTCTCCTGTCTACTGATTACTTCCTCCCACTCCTACCTCCAAGATTTTTCACGTGCTGCTCCCTTACTCAGGAATTCTCTACCTCTCCCCCTCAGACTCTCCACCTCTCTACACAACTTCAAACGGGCTCTCAAGACCCACTTCTTCACCAAACCCAGCTAAATCTCATCCTAACCCCCTGTCCCATGCTCTGTCTACCACATCTGTGTCACCCCTGTCTATCAGCCCCTCCCCTTTAGAATGTAAGCTCTCACGAGTAGGGCCCTCTTCCCTCATGTGCTTATCCTTTTCTTACTTTAATAATCCTCAACTGCCCAAATCCTGCAGTTCTCGGCTACATTGATACTCATCTAAGTGTGGTCTACTGATGTAGTAATGCTTAGTTACCCTGTACTTGTCCTATATTGTCTTCAACTGTGAGTCACTGCTTTCCTGTTTTGTTTATGTGCATATGTACTCTGTAATTGGTCGCTGCGGAACTCTTGTGGCGCCATATAAATAAAGGATAATAATAATTCTGGAACAGTGTGTATTTTTAGGGCTTCGGAACCTTTAATATAAAATATATATCTAATGTTTCTAATCAATTTTCGGTTTCAGGGAAATGTGAAGCTGGGGATAGCTGTGGAGGCTCTCCGCATATACAGGATACTAATTAAGTTGATACATACAACACTCTGTGCATCTGTGCAGGCAGCAGAAAGAAATATTTGCACCAAAATACTAATTGAAAATCCTTATTGATACAGATGGTGAACATTGAATACGTCCAATGCTGCCAAGATACGGCAAAAATAATTTAGTGCTGGGAATTGTTTGTGCCGGTGGAAAACTGGACACGTTTCTGTAGTAAAGTGATCAGCATCAATGAGGATATATGTATCTGTATCTATATGCAGTATATTGTTGTTGTTTGTTTGTAAATTAATTTTTTTTTTAACCTTTCCCCCATTTACAGAGATGGCCGGAGGCTTCTTGCATATATTTGTCTGTTGCGATCAAATAAAAATGAGTTACTATCAGTTCAAAATTCAAAAAGAGGAGCCACACCAACTGCCATTTTGAAATGGCAGTTGGTGTGGCTCCCGTATTTGAAATTTGAACTGACCTGCAGCCCCTCCTCTGGAGCCGTCGCTGGTTACTATAAAACAAGATAAATTAATCATATTTCAAATGCGTCCTTACAAAAATAATAACTCTCTAAATTCTACATTCTGTCTCAGTGTTTATTAATTAGCACTATCATAACTGCCCCCATATCAGCTCACGTCTCCAATTGGAGACCACGTAGGGTCATCGCTCTTCAATTGCCAGCTGCAGTGATTGCAAGACTTCATCATTCGCTACGTTTAGGTTGACTTCCTCTTTGTTGGCAACTGGGCGGCCATGTTGGTCAGGGATTCTGTTGACTGGTCAGATAGGTGCAGCGTTATATATTAGGCAAATAGTTTCTGTTCACCTGAAAAAACATTGCATACTGAGGACATCAGGACATGCCTATTGGGAGCTGTGCTGGTCCTTAAATTTGTCAGATGAGTCCTGCATTGTGTGTGAGTGGAATCAGCCTTGTTTTACTGGCCAAGTTTCTAGTGCATTGTATACTGGCCAGATGGTGTTTGCTTACTTGTTAAGTGGATTTGTATGTGTTGCGTATTGATGAATCAGGGACTTTTTACTGGGATCCGCAATGTATACTGGAAATATGGGTGTTTCGTTGTCTCATGGTTGCGAATGGAGAATGACCCAAGCACTATAATTATAGACCTAGAAATATAGGTTCCCATTCTAACTTAGCCCTACTTTTTAAAACACATTGGAGGATATGTATTAAGCCTTGGAGAGTGTGGTCCTAAAAAATCAAAGAATTAAATATTCTTTCTCCACCAACTTTATTTTTATTTTTTTGCCAATAAATGAGTAGTTTATCAAGCAACTAAATTTAGGGTTCGTCCTATAATGCATATTTATCACAATCTGCATTTTTAATGCTATCCTACCTTTTAGAGGTTTGGGCCCCCGCAGCCAATACGCATGCCTAGCCGTCAGCTAGCGTTTGATACACCAGGAGCCGACGGAGTCTCTGAAGAAAATCTGCAGCTTCTATAGGGGATGCGGATGCTGTCGAAAATGGAGGGACAGCAGCAGATATTGGAGATATCTGCTGCCATCCCTCCATAGCACGTTTGGGGGATCCCTAATATTTGCAGGTGTCTCCTCCTCAACCGGTTTTGTTCTTCATCCTTATTAAGATATTTTTTAATCAAACTGATGTCTGCAGTGTCGCTCACAGCCCTCATCTTAAGGCAACATTCACGGAGTTCAATCAAAACCAGATCATCTCTCCACTGTTGCGTTTGCATTTTCGGATTTACTTTTGCCTCCAATGATAAGAACATCGAGGAAGGAGCTTGTCCTTTCAGTTACAACTTTTTCCAGAACGAGATCTTTTCCCTCCGATATTTCTATAGCTCATGGTAAAATCAGGTGTCTGTGGTCATTTCAGATTTTTGACCATGTTTTCTATAGTTTTGGTGGACACTCTATTGTCTAAAAAAGCTAAGGTGACCAAGTGTTCAGAAACAAAGCAAAGATGCATGGACATCACAGTGTAGGCTTTCTTACAAGTTGTTTCATTAAGGTACATTGTCAGGAGAGCTAGGAGCTGGATGTCCTTATGGAGCTCTAATTCCGAGTGGAGCTTCAATCCAATATCTCACACAAACCAGGCTTACAAACAAAGCCAAATTCACTGTATTTTTTGTGGTAAAACTCGACCATCTGGAGACCATCCTTTCAATCCACTGGGAAGTCTTGCTGTTGAGTTACAGATTGTCTCCACGAGGAACTAGTTAGTGGGTGCAGATCTCAAGCTGGAGGTCAACATAGTTATTGATACCTGAAAAGATGAGACGTTCGTGTAAGCTACCGAAAACTACAATTGGATGACCCCTAAACTTCAGCTTTTCAAGCTCAAATATGGTACAAAATATACTACTTTATAATGGCCAAAAATGTGCTATGTAGAGGCATGTTTTGACTACCTTTGTGTTTTTCTGTTATAATGTGGGCAACCCTCATAAAAGGTTCCATCAATGTCACCAGCTTAGGGTGTGATAAGGCTGTCTATCAGGGAAGGGGTCTTACTCCTAGGCTGTTACCTGTCAGGTTCTTGGTGGGCTCTGAAAGACTCAGTGTTGGCGTTGATCCAGATCATGTAGAACATGCCACCAGGAAAGTGAGATGCCATCTGCTAAAACGTTCCGCCGTCTCCGAAATTACAGGAGAGAACGGACGGAAGATTGAACGAAGGAGCGAAGTAATGAGGGCTCCTCGCCGCAAGCAAGTTTTATTTCAAAATGCTTCCATTGGTAACATATGTACAATATTGTCACAAGGAGCCTCCTGGACATTCATCAGCGGAATTAATTTTTAATACGCCTTGATAATTTTTAACCCTTTTTTTTTTTGTTTGCTTTTCGTTACATTTTCTTGTTTTACTATTATCATCCATTATATTTGTTTTAATGCTTTAATCTTAGGGGAGTAGAAGTTGACTGAGCTGCCTGTGACTCTTTGTAGAGCATCCTCTTGAACTACAGACACAATTAATGTTCAGATATATAACATAATCCTATGTAACATAAATTTCTCTCTTATAAACCTGAAATTAAATATGATGTTGCTGTGAAAAATTGAATATGCATATTTGGGCCAACATTTGTGCCTGCTTACGGCGTGTGGACAGAGGTGGGCAGCCTGTTTCTTAAGGATCTTTTGATTGACATGCAGAGGCAGTCGCGGGGGGGAGGGTGTTGACACTGTTGCGTCGCGGGCCGCGGTGACCAAGTAATGTCACACGCAGCCGCTGCGATCAAAAATATGGACGGTAGCTGCCTGCTTTTGAAGCTAGGCTGTGTAGGCAGGGAGCTACTCGGCAGGTACGAAAGCATCGCCG
Organism: Pseudophryne corroboree; assembly: GCF_028390025.1. Lineage (NCBI taxonomy): Eukaryota > Metazoa > Chordata > Amphibia > Anura > Myobatrachidae > Pseudophryne > Pseudophryne corroboree. The sequence continues at coordinate 26,856,130 of NC_086444.1, read as the reverse complement.
CTGTGCGATGCTCTTACACATCTGTGGCGGGGACATAAGGCCTGGCATGCGGGGTGGGCTAGCAGTGTTCTGGGCGTCCACCCGCATGTCAAAGATTTTGATTGTAGATGTGCATTTATTTGGACATCTACGATCGGGTCTGAATCAGGCCCTTGGTCCAGAGTTTTTGTGATGTTGGGTAAGAGTAAGAATTTTTAGGCCAGGGTGGCGGGCTACGTGCTGCCTGTAGAGAACAGTTGGGGAATAGTGGGTGTAACTTGCTGAGTATGGGTCAGGAGTGAGTGCACCTACAGTAGTACAGTGTATACATTTTGCATATATCCATCCTATCCGATTCATTGGAAAATAAGAATTTACTTACCGATAATTCTATTTCTCGGAGTCCGTAGTGGATGCTGGGGTTCCTGAAAGGACCATGGGGAATAGCGGCTCCGCAGGAGACAGGGCACAAAAGTAAAGCTTTTACAGGTCAGGTGGTGTGTACTGGCTCCTCCCCCTATGACCCTCCTCCAGACTCCAGTTAGGTACTGTGCCCGGACGAGCGTACACAATAAGGGAGGATTTTGAATCCCGGGTAAGACTCATACCAGCCACACCAATCACACCGTACAACTTGTGATCTAAACCCAGTTAACAGTATGATAACAGAGGAGCCTCTGAAAGATGGCTTCCTAAACAATAACCCGAATTAGTTAACAATAACTATGTACAAGTATTGCAGATAATCCGCACTTGGGATGGGCGCCCAGCATCCACTACGGACTCCGAGAAATAGAATTATCGGTAAGTAAATTCTTATTTTCTCTATCGTCCTAAGTGGATGCTGGGGTTCCTGAAAGGACCATGGAGATTATACCAAAGCTCCCAAACGGGCGGGAGAGTGCGGATGACTCTGCAGCACCGAATGAGAGAACTCCAGGTCCTCCTTTGCCAGGGTATCAAATTTGTAAAAATTTACAAACGTGTTCTCCCCTGCCCACGTAGCTGCTCGGCAGAGTTGTAATGCCGAGACCCCTCGGGCAGCCGCCCAAGATGAGCCCACCTTCCTTGCGGAATGGGCCTTAACAGATTTAGGCTGTGGCAGGCCTGCCACAGAATGTACAAGTTGAATTTTGTTACAAATCCAACGAGCAATCGACTGCTTAGAAGCAGGTGCACCCAACTTGTTGGGTGCATACAGTATAAACAGCGAGTCAGATTTTCTGACTCCAGCCGTCCTTTAAATGTATATTTTTAAGGCTCTGACAACGTCCAACAACTTGGAGTCCTTCAAGTCGTCTGTAGCCGCAGGCACTGCAATAGGCTGGTTCAGGTGAAACGCTGATACCACCTTAGGGAGAAAATGCGGACGCGTCCGCAGCTCTGCCCTATGTCGAATGGAAAATTAAATAAGGGCTTTTATAAAACAAAGCCGCCAGTTCAGATACTCTCCCGGCCGAAGCCAGGGCCAGTAACATAGTCACTTTCCATGTGAGATATTTCAAATCCACATTCTTTAGTGGTTCAAACCAATTGGATTTGAGGAAATCTAAAACTACATTTAGATCCCACGGTGCCACCTTAGGCACCACAGGAGGCTGTATATGCAGTACTCCTTTGATAAAAATCTGGACCTCAGGGACTGAGGCCAATTCTTTTTGGAAGAATATTGATAGGGCCGAAATTTGAACCTTAATAGATCCCAATTTGAGACCCATAGACAATCCTGATTGCAGGAAATGTAGGAAAACGACCCAGTTGAAATTCCTCCATCGGAGCACTCCGCTGCTCGCACCACGCAACATATTTTCGCCAAATACGGCGATAATGCTTCGCGGTGACTTCCTTCCTTGCCTTTATCAAGGTAGGAATGACTTCTTCTGGAATGCCTTTTCCTTTTAGGATCTGGCATTCAAACGCCATGCCGTCAAACGCAGCCGCGGTAAGTCTTGAAAAAGACAAGGACCCTGCTGAAGCAGGTCCCTTCTCAGAAGTAGAGGCCACGGATCGTCCGTGACCATCTCTTGAAGTTCCGGGTACCAAGTCCTTCTTGGCCAATCCGGAGCCACTAGTCTTACTCCTCTTTGCCGTATAGTCCTCAATACCTTTGGTATGAGAGGCAGAGGAGAAAACACATATACCGACTGGTACACCCAAGGTGTTACCAGCGCGTCCACAGCTATTGCCTGCGGATCTCTTGACCTGGCGCAATACCTGTCCAGTGTTTTGTTGAGGCGAGACGCCATCATGTCCACCATTGGTTTTACCCAACGGTTTAATAGCATGTGGAAAACTTCTGGATGAAGTCCCCACTCTCCCGGGTGAAGGTCGTGTCTGCTGAGGAAGTCTGCTTCCCAGTTGTCCACGCCCGGGATGAATACTGCGGACAGTGCTATCACGTGATTCTCCGCCCAGCGAAGGATCCTGGCAGCTTCTGCCATTGCCCTCCTGCTTCTTGTGCCGCCCTGTCTGCTTACATGGGCGACTGCCGTGATGTTGTCCGACTGGATCAACACCGGTCTTCCTTGAAGCAGAGGTTCCGCCTGGCTTAGAGCATTGTAGATTGCTCTTAGTTCCAGAATGCTTATGTGAAGAGACTTTTTCAGGCTCGACCACACTCCCTGGAAATTTCTTCCCTGTGTGACTGCTCCCCAGCCTCTCAGGCTGGCATCCGTGGTCACCAGGATCCAATCCTGCATGCCGAATCTGCGGCCCTCCAATAGATGAGCCTCCTGCAACCACCACAGAAGGGATACCCTTGTCCTCGGCGACAGGGTTATCCGCAGGTGCATCTGAAGATGCGACCCTGACCATTTGTCCAACAGATCCCTTTGCATGGAATCTGCCGAAAGGGATTGCTTCGTAAGAAGCTACCATTTTTTCCCAGGACTCTTGTGCATTGATGTACAGACACCTTTCCTGGTTTTAGGAGGTTCCTGACCAGGTCAGATAACTCCTTGGCTTTTTCTTCGGGAAGAAAAACCTTTTTCTGAACTGTGTCCAGAATCATCCCCAGGAACAGCAGACGAGTTGTCGGCATTAATTTGGATTTTGGAATATTCAGAATCCATCCGTGCTGCTTTAGCACCTCTTGAGATAGTGCTAAACCCATCTCTAGCTGTTCTCTGGACCTTGCCCTTATTAGGAGATCGTCCAAGTATGGGATAATTAATACGCCTTTTCTTCGAAGAAGAAATATTATCTCGGCCATTACCTTTGTAAAGACCCGAGGTGCCGTGGACAAACCAAACGGCAGCGTCTGAAACTGATAGTGACAGTTTTGTACAACGAACCTGAGGTACCCCTGGTGTGAGGGGTAATTGGAACGTGGAGATACGCATCCGTGATGTCCAAGGATACCATAAAGTCCCCTTCTTCCAGGTTCGCTATCACTGCTCTGAGTGACTCCATCTTGAACTTGAACTTCTTTATGTACAGGTTCAAGGACTTCAGATTTAGAATAGGCCTTACCGAGCCATCCGGCTTCGGTACCACAAAAAAAGTGGAATAATACCCCTTCCCTTGTTGTAGAAGAGGTACCTTGACTATCACCTGCTGAGAATACAGCTTGTGAATGGCTTCCAAAACCGTCTCCCTTTCTGAGGGGGACGTTGGTAAAGCAGACTTCAGGAAACGGCGAGGTGGCTCTGTCTCTAATTTCAACCTGTACCCCTGAGATATTATCTGCAGGATCCAGGGATTTACCTGCGAGTGAGCCCACTGCGCGCTGTAATTCTTGAGACGACCGCCTACCGCCCCCGAGTCCGCTTGCGAAGCCCCAGCGTCATGCTGAGGCTTTTGTAGAAGCCGGGGAGGGCTTCTGTTCCTGGGAAGGAGCTGCCTGTTGCTGTCTCTTCCCTCGTCCTCTGCCTCGTGGCAGATATGAATAGCCCTTTGCTCTCTTATTTTTAAAGGAACGAAAGGGCTGCGGTTGAAAGGTCGGTGCCTTTTTCTGTTGGGGAGTGACTTGAGGTAGAAAAGTGGATTTCCCGGCCGTAGCCGTGGCCACCAAATCCGATAGACCGACCCCAAATAACTCCTCTACGCATCGCCTGTCCACTGTCGTGTCCATAAAGCTCTTCTGGCCGAAATGGACATAGCACTTACCCGTGATGCCAGTGTGCAGATATCTCTCTGTGCATCACGCATATAAAGAAATGCATCCTTTATTTGTTCTAACGACAGTAAAATATTGTCCCTGTCCAGGGTATCAATATTTTCGATCAGGGACTCTGACCAAACTACCCCAGCACTGCACATCCAGGCAGTCGCAATAGCCGGTCGTAGTATAACACCTGCATGTGTGTATATACCTTTTTGGATATTTTCCATCCTCCTATCTGATGGATCTTTAAGTGCGACCGTCTCAGGAGAGGGTAACGCCACTTGTTTTGATAAGCGTGTTAGCGCTTTGTCCACCCTAGGAGGTGTTTCCCAGCGCTCCCTAACCTCTGGCGGGAAAGGGTATAAAGCCAATAACTTCTTTGAAATTAGCAGTTTTTTATCGGGGCACCCCACGCTTCATCACACACGTCATTTAATTCTTCTGATTCGGTAAAAACTACTGGTAGTTTTTTCACACCCCACATAATACCCTGTTTAGTGGTACTTGTAGTATCAGCTAAATGTAACATCTCCTTTATTGCCAAAATCATATAACGTGTGGCCCTACTGGAAAATACGGTTGATTCGTCACCTTCACCACCGGAATCAGTGCCTGTGTCTGGGTCTGTGTCGACCGACTGAGGCAAGGGACGTTTTACAGCCCCTGACGGTGTTTGAGGCGCCTGGACAGGCACTAATTGAGTGTCCGGCCGCCTCATGTCGGCAACGACTGCTTAAGCGAGTTGACGCTATCCCGTAATTCCACAAATAAAGGCATCCATTCTGGTGTCGACCCCCTAGGAGGTGACATCCTCATATTTGGCAATTGCTCCGCCTCCACACCAATAACGTCCTCATACATGTCGACACACACGTACCGACACACAGCAGACACACAGGGAATGCTCTATACGAAGACAGGACCCACTAGCCCTTTGGGGAGACAGAGGGAGAGTCTGCCAGCACACACCAAAAAGCGCTATATATGACAGGGATAGCCTTATGATTAAGTGCTCCCTTATAGCTGCTTTTATATTAATATATTGCCATTTATTTTGCCCCCCCTCTCTGTTATACCCTGTTTCTGTAGTGCAGTGCAGGGGAGAGACATGGGAGCCTTCCTGACCAGCGGAGCTGTGACAGAAAATGGCGCCGTGTGCTGAGGAGATAGGCCCCGCCCCTTTTCCGGCGGGCTCGTCTCCCGCTATTTAGTACATTTAGGCAGGGGTAAATATCTCCATATAGCCTCTGGGGCTATATGTGAGGTATTTTTAGCCTTTTTAAAGGTTTTCATTTGCCTCCCAGGGCGCCCCCCCCCCAGCGCCCTGCACCCTCAGTGACTGCCGTGTGAAGTGTGCTGAGAGGAAAATGGCGCACAGCTGCAGTGCTGTGCGCTACCTTAAGAAGACTGCAGGAGTCTTCAGCCGCCGATTCTGGACCTCTTCTTGCTTCAGCATCTGTGAGGGGGCCGGCGGCGTGGCTCCGGTGACCATCCAGGCTGTACCTGTGATCGTCCCTCTGGAGCTTCATGTCCAGTAGCCAAGAAGCCAATCCATCCTGCACGCAGGTGAGTTCACTTCTTCTCCCCTCTGTCCCTCGTTGCAGTGATCCTGTTGCCAGCAGGAATCACTGTAAAATAAAAAAACCTAAGCTAAACTCTCTAAGCAGCTCTTTATGAGAGCCACCTAGAATTGCACCCTTCTCGGCCGGGCACAAAAATCTAACTGGAGTCTGGAGGAGGGTCATAGGGGGAGGAGCCAGTACACACCACCTGACCTGTAAAAGCTTTACTTTTGTGCCCTGTCTCCTGCGGAGCCGCTATTCCCCATGGTCCTTTCAGGAACCCCAGCATCCACTTAGGACGATAGAGAAATTGGGTTTTTCATGGCAGCAACAATGAGAGCGTATGGAACTGCCCTCTAGCAGCAGACACTGACTGACTGACAGCTTACTCAACTTGCTTTGGTGAGGCGCTCAATGAATATTTGCTGACTCATCCACCGTCAGCCCTAGTAATGTCCAGAGGTGGATTTAGGAGTCAGGCCATTAATGTCTGACGCTCCCCCCAGCTTAAAAAAACCTGTCCCTTACTTTTATCTCCCTCCTTATCTTCCCAATTGCCCCCCATAGCCTTCTCATTAACCCTTTTCATCACTCTCTCCTTGCCAGTTACCGGTTATCTCATTGCACTACTCCTTCAACAGCTCACACCTCCCTGTCTACATCACACCTCCCTGCCTACATCACACCTCGCTGTCTACATCACACCTCCCTGCCTACATCACACCTCCCTGCCTACATCACACCACACTGCCTACATCACACCTCACTCCCTACATCACACCACACTGCCTACATCACACCTCCCTGCCTACATCACACCTCCCTGTCTACATCACACCTCCCTGCCTACATCACACCTCGCTGTCTACATCACACCTCCCTGCCTACATCACACCTCGCTGTCTACATCACACCTCCCTGCCTACATCACACCTCGCTGTCTACATCACACCACACTGCCTACATCACACCACACTGCCTACATCACACCACACTGCCTACATCACACCTCCCTGCCTACATCACACCACACTGCCTACATCACACCTCCCTGCCTACATCACACCTCCCTGCCTACATCACACCTCCCTGTCTACATCACACCTCCCTGCCTACATCACACCTCCCTGCCTACATCACACCACACTGCCTACATCACACCACACTGCCTACATCACACCACACTGCCTACATCACACCTCCCTGCCTACATCACACCACACTGCCTACATCACACCTCCCTGCCTACATCACACCACACTGCCTACATCACACCTCCCTGCCTACATCACACCTCCCTGCCTACATCACACCACACTGCCTACATCACACCTCCCTGCCTACATCACACCTCCCTGCCTACATCACACCACACTGCCTACATCACACCTCCCTGCCTACATCACACCACACTGCCTACATCACACCTCCCTGCCTACATCACACCACACTGCCTACATCACACCTCCCTGCCTACATCACACCTCCCTGCCTACATCACACCACACTGCCTACATCACACCTCCCTGCCTACATCACACCTCCCTGCCTACATCACACCACACTGCCTACATCACACCTCCCTGCCTACATCACACCTCGCTGTCTACATCACACCACACTGCCTACATCACACCTCCCTGCCTACATCACACCACACTGCCTACATCACACCTCGCTGTCTACATCACACCACACTGCCTACATCACACCTCGCTGTCTACATCACACCACACTGCCTACATCACACCTCGCTGTCTACATCACACCACACTGCCTACATCACACCTCGCTGTCTACATCACACCACACTGCCTACATCACACCTCGCTGTCTACATCACACCACACTGCCTACATCACACCTCCCTGCCTACATCACACCACACTGCCTACATCACACCTCCCTGCCTACATCACACCACACTGCCTACATCACACCTCCCTGCCTACATCACACCTCCCTGCCTACATCACACCACACTGCCTACATCACAACTCCCTGCCTACATCACACCACACTGCCTACATCACACCTCCCTGCCTACATCACACCACACTGCCTACATCACACCTCCCTGCCTACATCACACCTCCCTGCCTACATCACACCACACTGCCTACATCACACCTCCCTGCCTACATCACACCACACTGCCTACATCACACCTCCCTGCCTACATCACACCTCCCTGCCTACATCACACCACACTGCCTACATCACACCTCCCTGCCTACATCACACCTCCCTGCCTACATCACACCACACTGCCTACATCACACCTCCCTGCCTACATCACACCTCCCTGCCTACATCACACCACACTGCCTACATCACTCCTCCCTGCCTACATCACACCTCCCTGCCTACACCACACCTCCCTGCTTACATCACACCTCCCTGCCTACATCACACCACACTGCCTACATCACTCCTCCCTGCCTACATCACACCTCCCTGCCTACATCACATTACACTGCCTACATCACTCCTCCCTGCCTACATCACACCTCCCTGCCTGCATCACTCCTCCCTGCCTACATAACACCTCCCTGCCTACATCACACCTCCCTGCTTACATCACACCTCCCTGTCTACATCACACCTCACTGCCTACATCACACCTCCCTGCTTACATCACACCTCCCTGCCTACATCACACCTCACTGCCTACATCTCACCTCCCTGTTTACATCACACCTCCCTGCCTACATCACACCTCCCTGCCTATATAACACCACACTGCCTACATCACACCACACTGCCGATATCACACCTCCCTGCCTATATAACACCACACTGCCTACATCACACCACACTGCCGATATCACACCTCCCTGCCTACATCACACCTCCCTGCCTACATCACACCTCACTCCCAACATCACACCTCACTGCCTACATCACACCACACTGCCTACATCACACCTCACTCCCTACATCACACCTCACTGCCTACATCACACCGCCCTGCTTACATCACACCTCCCTACCTACATCAAACCTCACTGCCTACATCACACCTCCCTGCTTACATCACACCTCCCTGCATACATCACACCACACTGCCTATATCACACCTCCCTGCCTACATCACACCTCCCTGACTACATAACACCACACTGCCTACATCATACCTCACTCCCTATATCACACCTACCTGCCTACATCACACCTTCCTGCCTACATCACACCTCCCTGCCTACATCACACCACACTGCCTACATCACACCTCCCTTCCTACATCACACCTCACTGCCTACATCAAACTACATCACACCACACTGCCTACATCACACCACACTGCCTACATCACACCTCCTTGCCTACATCACACCACACTGCCTACATTACACCACACTGCCTACATCACACCTCCCTGTCTACATCACACCTCCCTGCCTACATCACACCTCCCTGCCTACATCACACCTCACTGCCTACATCACACCACACTCCCAACATCACACCTCCTTGCCTACATCACACCTCCCTCCCTACATCACACCACACTGCCTACATCACACCTCCTTGCCTACATCACACCACACTGCCTACATCACACCTCACTGCCTACATCACACTACATCACACCACACTGCCTACATCACACCACACTGCCTACATCACACCTCCCTGCCTACATCACACCACACAGCCTACATCACACCACACTGCCTACATCACACCTCCTTGCCTACATCACACCACACTGCCTACATCACACCTCACTGCCTACATCACACTACATCACATCACACTGCTACATCACACCTCCTATGACGTCAATTCCGGGCCCGGACAGGCTGAAGTGATAGCAGCGGCTGAGTAAGTTCAGACCTACTCGGAAACTGCAAAAAACTTTTTCATACCGCTCGGCTGCACAGGCGATCGCACACTTGCAAAGCGAAAATACACTCCCCCGTGGGCGGCGACTATACGTTTGCACGGCTGCAAAAAGTAGCTTGCGAATGATCAACTCGGAATGAGGGCCCATGTCGACCTAATGTGCCTCACATGCCTATTGGGGAATCCGCCACTGGTGATATTAAAGTAGCTGAAATAATAAGAATTTACTTACCGATAATTCTATTTCTCGGAGTCCGTAGTGGATGCTGGGGTTCCTGAAAGGACCATGGGGGGGTAGCGGCTCCGCAGGAGACAGGGCACAAAAGTAAAGCTTTTACAGGTCAGGTGGTGTGTACTGGCTCCTCCCCCTATGACCCTCCTCCAGACTCCAGTTAGGTACTGTGCCCGGACGAGCGTACACAATAAGGGAGGATTTTGAATCCCGGGTAAGACTCATACCAGCCACACCAATCACACCGTACAACTTGTGATCTAAACCCAGTTAACAGTATGATAACAGAGGAGCCTCTGAAAGATGGCTTCCTAAACAATAACCCGAATTAGTTAACAATAACTATGTACAAGTATTGCAGATAATCCGCACTTGGGATGGGCGCCCAGCATCCACTACGGACTCCGAGAAATAGAATTATCGGTAAGTAAATTCTTATTTTCTCTATCGTCCTAAGTGGATGCTGGGGTTCCTGAAAGGACCATGGGGATTATACCAAAGCTCCCAAACGGGCGGGAGAGTGCGGATGACTCTGCAGCACCGAATGAGAGAACTCCAGGTCCTCCTTTGCCAGGGTATCAAATTTGTAAAAATTTACAAACGTGTTCTCCCCAGACCACGTAGCTGCTCGGCAGAGTTGTAATGCCGAGACCCCTCGGGCAGCCGCCCAAGATGAGCCCACCTTCCTTGCGGAATGGGCCTTAACAGATTTAGGTTGTGGCAGGCCTGCCACAGAATGTACAAGTTGAATTTTGTTACAAATCCAACGAGCAATCGACTGCTTAGAAGCAGGTGCACCCAACTTGTTGGGTGCATACAGTATAAACAGCGAGTCAGATTTTCTGACTCCAGCCGTCCTTTAAATGTATATTTTTAAGGCTCTGACAACGTCCAACAACTTGGAGTCCTTCAAGTCATCTGTAGCCGCAGGCACTACAATAGGCTGGTTCAGGTGAAACGCTGATACCACCTTAGGGAGAAAATGCGGACGCGTCCGCAGCTCTGCCCTATGTCGAATGGAAAATTAAATAAGGGCTTTTATAAAACAAAGCCGCCAGTTCAGATACTCTCCCGGCCGAAGCCAGGGCCAGTAACATAGTCACTTTCCATGTGAGATATTTCAAATCCACATTCTTTAGTGGTTCAAACCAATTGGATTTGAGGAAATCTAAAACTACATTTAGATCCCACGGTGCCACCTTAGGCACCACAGGAGGCTGTATATGCAGTACTCCTTTGATAAAAATCTGGACCTCAGGGACTGAGGCCAATTCTTTTTGGAAGAATATTGATAGGGCCGAAATTTGAACCTTAATAGATCCCAATTTGAGACCCATAGACAATCCTGATTGCAGGAAATGTAGGAAAACGACCCAGTTGAAATTCCTCCATCGGAGCACTCCGCTGCTCGCACCACGCAACATATTTTCGCCAAATACGGCGATAATGCTTCGCGGTGACTTCCTTCCTTGCCTTTATCAAGGTAGGAATGACTTCTTCTGGAATGCCTTTTCCTTTTAGGATCTGGCATTCAAACGCCATGCCGTCAAACGCAGCCGCGGTAAGTCTTGAAAAAGACAAGGACCCTGCTGAAGCAGGTCCCTTCTCAGAAGTAGAGGCCACGGATCGTCCGTGACCATCTCTTGAAGTTCCGGGTACCAAGTCCTTCTTGGCCAATCCGGAGCCACTAGTCTTACTCCTCTTTGCCGTATAATCCTCAATACCTTTGGTATGAGAGGCAGAGGAGGAAACACATATACCGACTGGTACACCCAAGGTGTTACCAGCGCGTCCACAGCTATTGCCTGCGGATCTCTTGACCTGGCGCAATACCTGTCCAGTGTTTTGTTGAGGCGAGACGCCATCATGTCCACCATTGGTTTTACCCAACGGTTTAATAGCATGTGGAAAACTTCTGGATGAAGTCCCCACTCTCCCGGGTGAAGGTCGTGTCTGCTGAGGAAGTCTGCTTCCCAGTTGTCCACGCCCGGGATGAATACTGCTGACAGTGCTATCACGTGATTCTCCGCCCAGCGAAGGATCCTGGCAGCTTCTGCCATTGCCCTCCTGCTTCTTGTGCCGCCCTGTCTGTTTACATGGGCGACTGCCGTGATGTTGTCCGACTGGATCAACACCGGTCTTCCTTGAAGCAGAGGTTCCGCCTGGCTTAGAGCATTGTAGATTGCTCTTAGTTCCAGAATGCTTATGTGAAGAGACTTTTTCAGGCTCGACCACACTCCCTGGAAATTTCTTCCCTGTGTGACTGCTCCCCAGCCTCTCAGGCTGGCATCCGTGGTCACCAGGATCCAATCCTGCATGCCGAATCTGCGGCCCTCCAATAGATGAGCCTCCTGCAACCACCACAGAAGGGATACCCTTGTCCTCGGCGACAGGGTTATCCGCAGGTGCATCTGAAGATGCGACCCTGACCATTTGTCCAACAGATCCCTTTGCATGGAATCTGCCGAAAGGGATTGCTTCGTAAGAAGCTACCATTTTTTCCCAGGACTCTTGTGCATTGATGTACAGACACCTTTCCTGGTTTTAGGAGGTTCCTGACCAGGTCAGATAACTCCTTGGCTTTTTCTTCGGGAAGAAAAACCTTTTTCTGAACTGTGTCCAGAATCATCCCCAGGAACAGCAGACGAGTTGTCGGCATTAATTGGGATTTTGGAATATTCAGAATCCATCCGTGCTGCTTTAGCACCTCTTGAGATAGTGCTAAACCCATCTCTAGCTGTTCTCTGGACCTTGCCCTTATTAGGAGATCGTCCAAGTATGGGATAATTAATACGCCTTTTCTTCGAAGAAGAAATATTATCTCGGCCATTACCTTTGTAAAGACCCGAGGTGCCGTGGACAAACCAAACGGCAGCGTCTGAAACTGATAGTGACAGTTTTGTACAACGAACCTGAGGTACCCCTGGTGTGAGGGGTAATTGGAACGTGGAGATACGCATCCTTGATGTCCAAGGATACCATAAAGTCCCCTTCTTCCAGGTTCGCTATCACTGCTCTGAGTGACTCCATCTTGAACTTGAACTTCTTTATGTACAGGTTCAAGGACTTCAGATTTAGAATAGGCCTTACCGAGCCATCCGGCTTCGGTACCACAAAAAGAGTGGAATAATACCCCTTCCCTTGTTGTAGAAGAGGTACCTTGACTATCACCTGCTGAGAATACAGCTTGTGAATGGCTTCCAAAACCGTCTCCCTTTCTGAGGGGGACGTTGGTAAAGCAGACTTCAGGAAACGGCGAGGTGGCTCTGTCTCTAATTTCAACCTGTACCCCTGAGATATTATCTGCAGGATCCAGGGATTTACCTGCGAGTGAGCCCACTGCGCGCTGTAATTCTTGAGACGACCGCCTACCGCCCCCGAGTCCGCTTGCGAAGCCCCAGCGTCATGCTGAGGCTTTTGTAGAAGCCGGGGAGGGCTTCTGTTCCTGGGAAGGAGCTGCCTGTTGCTGTCTCTTCCCTCGTCCTCTGCCTCGTGGCAGATATGAATAGCCCTTTGCTCTCTTATTTTTAAAGGAACGAAAAGGCTGCGGTTGAAAGGTCAGTGCCTTTTTCTGTTGGGGAGTGACTTGAGGTAGAAAGGTGGATTTCCCGGCCGTAGCCGTGGCCACCAAATCCGATAGACCGACCCCAAATAACTCCTCTACGCATCGCCTGTCCACTGTCGTGTCCATAAAGCTCTTCTGGCCGAAATGGACATAGCACTTACCCGTGATGCCAGTGTGCAGATATCTCTCTGTGCATCACGCATATAAAGAAATGCATCCTTTATTTGTTCTAACGACAGTAAAATATTGTCCCTGTCCAGGGTATCAATATTTTCGATCAGGGACTCTGACCAAACTACCCCAGCACTGCACATCCAGGCAGTCGCAATAGCTGGTCGTAGTATAACACCTGCATGTGTGTATATACCTTTTTGGATATTTTCCATCCTCCTATCTGATGGATCTTTAAGTGCGGCCGTCTCAGGAGAGGGTAACGCCACTTGTTTTGATAAGCGTGTTAGCGCTTTGTCCACCCTAGGAGGTGTTTCCCAGCGCTCCCTAACCTCTGGCGGGAAAGGGTATAAAGCCAATAACTTCTTTGAAATTAGCAGTTTTTTATCGGGGCACCCCACGCTTCATCACACACGTCATTTAATTCTTCTGATTCGGTAAAAACTACTGGTAGTTTTTTCACACCCCACATAATACCCTGTTTAGTGGTACCTGTAGTATCAGCTAAATGTAACATCTCCTTTATTGCCAAAATCATATAACGTGTGGCCCTACTGGAAAATACGGTTGATTCGTCACCTTCACCACCGGAATCAGTGCCTGTGTCTGGGTCTGTGTCGACCGACTGAGGCAAGGGGCGTTTTACAGCCCCTGACGGTGTTTGAGGCGCCTGGACAGGCACTAATTGAGTGTCCGGCCGCCTCATGTCGGCAAACGACTGCTTAAGCGAGTTGACGCTATCCCGTAATTCCACAAATAAAGGCATCCATTCTGGTGTCGACCCCCTAGGAGGTGACATCCTCATATTTGGCAATTTGCTCCGCCTCCACACCAATAACGTCCTCATACATGTCGACACACACGTACCGACACACAGCAGACACACAGGGAATGCTCTATACGAAGACAGGACCCACTAGCCCTTTGGGGAGACAGAGGGAGAGTCTGCCAGCACACACCAAAAAGCGCTATATATGACAGGGATAGCCTTATGATTAAGTGCTCCCTTATAGCTGCTTTTATATTAATATATTGCCATTTATTTTGCCCCCCCTCTCTGTTATACCCTGTTTCTGTAGTGCAGTGCAGGGGAGAGACCTGGGAGCCTTCCTGACCAGCGGAGCTGTGACAGAAAATGGCGCCGTGTGCTGAGGAGATAGGCCCCGCCCCTTTTTCGGCGGGCTCGTCTCCCGCTATTTAGTACATTTAGGCAGGGGTAAATATCTCCATATAGCCTCTGGGGCTATATGTGAGGTATTTTTAGCCTTTTTAAAGGTTTTCATTTGCCTCCCAGGGCGCCCCCCCCCCAGCGCCCTGCACCCTCAGTGACTGCCGTGTGAAGTGTGCTGAGAGGAAAATGGCGCACAGCTGCAGTGCTGTGCGCTACCTTAAGAAGACTGCAGGAGTCTTCAGCCGCCGATTCTGGACCTCTTCTTGCTTCAGCATCTGTGAGGGGGCCGGCGGCGTGGCTCCGGTGACCATCCAGGCTGTACCTGTGATCGTCCCTCTGGAGCTTCATGTCCAGTAGCCAAGAAGCCAATCCATCCTGCACGCAGGTGAGTTCACTTCTTCTCCCCTCTGTCCCTCGTTGCAGTGATCCTGTTGCCAGCAGGAATCACTGTAAAATAAAAAACCTAAGCTAAACTCTCTAAGCAGCTCTTTATGAGAGCCACCTAGAATTGCACCCTTCTCGGCCGGGCACAAAAATCTAACTGGAGTCTGGAGGAGGGTCATAGGGGGAGGAGCCAGTACACACCACCTGACCTGTAAAAGCTTTACTTTTGTGCCCTGTCTCCTGCGGAGCCGCTACCCCCCCATGGTCCTTTCAGGAACCCCAGCATCCACTTAGGACGATAGAGAAAACTGCATTCCTAGCAGCTTAGCATGAGACATCCCACACGTACACTGTCCCAGGGAAGATGTGAGGCGCTTCTGCTGTCTGTAATGGGGTTTGTGGTGGAGGGGGGGGGAGGCGAGAGGTCACATTTTACTTCATAGCAGAGCTGCAGTGTAAGGTCAGGAAACCACCAAACAATGTATTTTACTGTTATCTGAAAACTATTGATTTTTAGGATTAGTGCGTCTGTAAAGAAAATGGCACAACATAGAAAAACACAGTGCAGGTAATATAAAGTATAACTCTTATAGAGAATCTTACAGTTACAGTTAAATACTCTATTTTATATATTTTCCTTTTTGGATTTTGATTACCCGGCCACAAAAAGAGAAAAAGAAAAATAACACCCCTCATATTCATAGAAAACTGAGAATGTGCCGGAACGTCGGCCCGCCTCTGCTTATAAATATGGAACGATAATTTTCACTTGAAAATGTCCCACTATTTTTTCAGACACTTTTTGGATTTGCAGCTCTTGCAACGCGCTCTTATTTATTTCCCTCCCAGCACATCAGTCATTCCGTGCGTTCCGCACTGTCGCCGGCGTGCATAGAAAGTCACAAATTTTCCTGCGTATTACAGTGCGTCTGCCGATCTCGCACAGCCCGCCACCGGTAAGCGAACGGTTAATCTCTGTTTAAGCCTCTCGGTAACTCCGTGTGACCCGACCTGTCCCCCAGCACCTTCCATCTGCATCTATTCTCCACTTCTCAGACTCTTCCATAAACATGCATGGAGTTTTCTATTACTTGTGAAGCATGAAGAGAGCGGATGACAAGCCGCGGATGTCATTAAACTCTGCTGAGTGGAGATGTCACCCCGCATGCAGACATCTTCCTGACTCTCCACTTTGAAACGATTTCAGGGAAAGCGCTCTGATGATTTCAGGTTGGGTAAGCCTGTCACATCTAATGGGCGCCGCAGCCTGCTACGCCAAGCCTGACACCGCTCTCTCCACACACCAGCATGCACACATCATTATTTTATACCCCCGCCTTATAACCCGGCACCCCTGGAGCCGGGGCATGGGCTGACTGTCACCTCTGGGGTTTGCAGAGGGCAGTTTGGGTTTTGCACTAGGTGAGGTATTGGACAAAGGGGGGAATGTAACCTTCTACAGGACAAAGGGAGGTTCCCCGTATCCACCATTCAGGTTCTAGCTATCAGTCATCCAGTGTGCGCTATATAATGTTAGCTAGCATCTTATCGGTTGCTATGGGCAATGGCTAAGCTTGCTCTCTATGGATGGTTTGATACAGTAAATCGCCACTAAAGTGTGAGTAATCCCAAATATACGCCTCCTACCGGGGATTGGCGATAGCTGATAGCTCAGCGTTGCCACATCACAGCGCCAATGTTGCGTGCACCAGCTGCCGGTACGTGAAGCGGGAGGTAGTCGTTCTGTCAACAGTAAATATGTCAGCAGGTTCAGTATGATTTACCGACGGATGCAGTACCGACGGTCGTAATCCCGACAGCCATTGACTGACAGTCAAGATACAGATACAGGAAAAATACCGACAGTTACTATGCCGACATGTTCAAAATGCTGACATAGTCAGAATACTGGCATTTGACATGCCGACATCAAAATACAGACGTGAGTTTTTTCTGGGGGTTTTGGTGAGTGTGAATGCCAGCATAAGTCGACATGGACACCGTGTAAGTGTACGGCGTTCCCTCGCAGCTTCACTACTATATTCCCCCTCCAGGTCCACTGGGATGGTATTTAAGAATAAGTCTTTTTTGGGGCAAAAACTACCCTAAAAAATGCATGTCGGCATTTTGACATGTCGGCATTCCGACTATGATGGCATTTTGTACAGGTCGGTTATAATGAATGTCGGTATTTTGACCGTGTCGGTATTTTGACTGTCGGTCAATGGGTGTCGGGATGACCGTTGGTATTGTGTCCGTCGGCAAATCAACTGTTACCCTTGTCGATAGCCAACAGGCCAGTAGTAGAATGTTGAAGGCAAAATGTTGACACGGATGTTAGTTAACATTAATGTTAGTTCATTTTTAATTTGCTGGCATTATCACTGCAAACATGATGCGTCATGAATATATCAACCAACATTACAAACGTATCGGTATTCTCCGTTTACATGTTGACGGCTAACAAGGTTGACTGGAGATAAAACCGATGTACAGTATACTCATGGAGCATCTACGGGGGGGGTTCACATATCTTCAAATTCTTCACAAATCAGGGTAAAAAGTCCTCATAGCCAGGACGGCGGGGCAGCGCCTCATCCGGCCTAAATCAATGTACCTGATAATGATCAATTCCTTGTCTGCAGGATGCTGAGTGGCGTCGCACTCACGTTTGGGATACAAAGTTCACAAAACTCAGGCGGAGTGCAGCTCTGAAATGAAACTTACTATTTATAAAGCGCCCCAAGTGGTTGGCAGCGCCGCACGTACGGCACACCTTAGAACAATACAGGGTACACAGAACATTCTTACTAAGCCCTGGAGACCGATAAAGTGGAGAGATATAACGTACCAGCAGGTCCGGATCTAGGACCTTGTGGCGCCCAGGGCGAAAAAATAGGGGCGTGGCTTCATGGAGAAGGGGTGTGGTCAATTATGCCCCCTGTAGCTATGCCCTCAGTAGTTGTGCCCCCAGTACTGTGCCCCCTGTAGCTGTGCCCACAGTAGTATTGCCCCCAGTACTGTGCCCCCTGTATCTGTGCCCACAGTAGTATTGCCCCCAGTACTGTGCCCCCTGTAGAGTTTTGCCCCCAGTAGTGTGCCCCCTGTAGAGTTGTGCCCCCAGTAGTATTGCCCCCAGTAGTATTGCCCCAGTAGTGTGCCCCTGTAGAGTTGTCCCCCTGTAGAGTTGTGCCCCCTGTAGAGTTGTGCCCCCTGTAGAGTTGTGCCCCCAGTAGTATTGCCCCCAGTAGTATTGCCCCAGTAGTGTGCCCCCTGTAGAGTTGTCCCCCCTGTAGAGTTGTCCCCCCAGTACTGTGCCCCCTGTAGAGTTGTGCCCCCTAGTTGCGCCACTTACAAAAATATAAATTAAAAAAATTAATACTTACAATCCCCGCGCCTGCTTCCCGACCGCTGCTGCCCTCCATCTCCAGCCACCGGCGCCGCTCCTCAGATCTATGGGAGAGACGTCATGACATCTCTCCCATAGCACCGCATAGACACTAGAGGTCAATTATGACCTCTAGCTTCTATGTACCGCTCCCACAATGCAGTGCGGGTGCGTGATGACTTCATCACGCACCGCACAGCACCAGCACCAGTAGTGGATCTTGCACAGCGGCGGCGCCCTCTGGAAGGTGGCGCCCCGGCCAAAAATCCTGCTTGCCCGTAACAAGATCCGCTACTGCATTCCAGCCAATCAGCTCCTAATTACCATGTTGCAGCCTGTGGAGCAGATGTATTAAGCTTGGAGAAGTGATAACGCAGTGATAAGTGGAAGGTGATAACGCACCAGCCAATCATTAGAGGTTTGAACAATGACAGTTAGGAGCTGATTGGCTGGTGCATTATCACCATACACTTATCACTGCTTTATCACTTCTCCAGGCTTTATACATCTGCCCCCAACAAGTTTGAAAAGTGACAGTTCTTTGGTTGGAAGTTTATCTCTCTTCACTTTATCACTCTCCAAGGCTAGTACATCTGCCCCTTATTGTATCTCCCTTAGGGGCCTAACCATCACCACTAAAGACCCCATTACAAATGTGAAAAAGACTATTTAGCAAACTGTGAAAACGTTAAGATTTTGGAGTTTGTATGAGGAAACAAATGGCATCTTCAGATGGCGTTGATTCTTAGAGTCCCATTCCTTCCTATGAGAAGGAGGTCCGAGGTTCCTAAGTGGGAACCAAGCAGACCCCTCCACCGCCTCTGCACTGTGCGATATTTGGCTGTGCGCATGCGTGAACTCGCAGCGAGTTCGATACGTACTCTTCGGGAGCCCCCTTAACAGGACCCAAATTCTCAGTGGTGTCATCAGCCTTAGCGTCCACCTCTGTATTTCCTTATTATAATATCTGACCAGGTCACTAAGAACCCCATAAACTCCGCACATATGTTCTATGAGCGGCTTCATATACAGTATGTACAAAAAGTGCAAGACTGGATTAAAGAACAAGAAATTATGCAATCTATATTCTCGGCTCCCCTGACACCCGGAAACTTTGCATTGGAGACAATGACCGCCGTGATTAGCTGGAAACTCGTTTGATTCTTCTGGCTGGAGGGTGTTCTTAGGATGAAAGTCTGCGGTGAATTGGATTAGTAAAATCAACTGAAGCTAAATCAGGGAGCAAAGGTCTGCGGCATGAATGCTACCATCACAGCAAAACCAATCACTGCCGCCACTAACAGCAGTCTAGAATTTCATTCGCGAGATGAAAGGAAATTGGACAGTCTACCGGACTCCGTGATTACAGTCAGACCCCCCCCCCACCACCACCACCCTCCCCTTCCCCGTTCTCCACTGTGCTTTGAAAGGACGTTGATTGCACAGCGGCAGCAATACCTGTGTGAGGCTTTAAAGGCAAGCAAATGCCACCTGATTAGCCTCTTATTGTTAGGCGGAACGCTGACTCCCTGAATATAGATTGGAAGCAAAGCGATCGCAGACAAATGAGTTTTCACATGTAAAGGAAATAAAACTTTCATTGTCGGTGGTTTATGTTGTGCGATGATTAAGAACTGGAGTGCTGATTGATGTTGCCGTGCCAGACACGTGTCCTCTTAAATCATCCGTACAATTGTTCAGAGGAATCTTCCCCCTTTTTGTCTGCCCTCTGTTCTTTGTTTTGGCTGGGCCTGAAGCAGACAATAATGTACCTGAGGAACAACGCAGAAGATGGTTATGCAGAATTCATTGCGTGCAAAAAGGCGTTCTAACTAAGTAATAAGAGCAGTGTGGGGTGAGCAAGGCTGGCTTCAGAAATTGTGGGGCCCAATGCAAATGAAACAGGCAGGGCCCCACTCCTTGACATCCCTCCCCCCCATTACACATGTGCGTTCACGCACACACACACCACCAGAACTGCCCCTGGAGAGGCACATGCAGGTACGGTGGCAGTGGAACATGCATTGGGTGGAAGAGGCACAGGTGTTGAGGGAGATGCACCTGCGGGGAGGGTGGCAGAGGAACATGTTGGAAGAGGCACATGTGAGAAGGGAGAGGCACATGCAGGGACGTTGGCTGAGGAACATACACTGAATGGAAGAGGCACACGTGTTGAGGGAGAGGCACCTGCAGAGAGGGTGGCAGAGGAACATGTTGGAAGAGGCACATGTGAGGAGGGAGAGGCACATGCAGGGACGGTGGCAGAGGAACATGCATTGAGTGGAAGAGGCACACGTGTTGAGGAAGATGCACCTGCGGGGAGGGTGGCAGAGGAACATGCATTGGGTGGAAGAGGCACAGGTGTTGAGGGAGAGGCACCTGCGGGGAGGGTGGCAGAGGAACATGTTGGAAGAGGCACATGTGAGGAGGGAGAGGCATATGCAGGGACGGTGGCTGAGGAACATACATTGGGTGGAAGAGGCACACGTGTTGAGGGAGAGGCACCTGCGGAGAGGGTGGCAGAGGAACATGTTGGAAGAGGCACATGTGAGGAGGGAGAGGCATATGCAGGGACGCTGGCTGAGGAACATACATTGGATGGAAGAGGCACACGCGTTGAGGGAGAGGCACCTGCGGGGAGGGTGGCAGAGTAACATGTCAGAAGAGGCAAATACAGTATGAGGAGGGAGAGGCACATGCAGGGACGGTGGCTGAGGAACATACATTGGATGGAAGAGGCACACGCGTTGAGGGAGAGGCACCTGCGGGGAGGGTGGTAGAGGAACATGTTGGAAGAAGCATATGTGAGGAGGGAGAGGCACATGCAGGGACGGTGGCAGAGGAACATGCATTGAGTGGAAGAGGCACACGTGTTGAGGGAGAGGCACCTGCGGAGAGGGTGGCAGAGGAACATGTTGAAAGAGGCACATGTGAGGAGGGAGAGGCACATGCAGGGACGGTGGCTGAGGAACATACATTGGGTGGAAGAGTCACACGCGTTGAGGGAGAGGCACCTGAGGGGAGGGTGGCAGAGGAACATGTCAGAAGAGGCACATACAGTATGAGGAGGGAGAGGCACATGCAGGGACGGTGGCTGAGGAACATACATTGGATGGAAGAGGCACACGCGTTGAGGGAGAGGCACCTGCGGGGAGGGTGGCAGAGGAACATGTCAGAAGAGGCACATACAGTATGAGGAGGGAGAGGCACATGCAGGGACGGTGGCTGAGGAACATACATTGGGTGGAAGAGACACGTGTTGAGGGAGAGGCACCTGCGGGGAGGGTGGCAGAGGAACATGTCAGAAGAGGCACATACAGTATGAGGAGGGAGAGGCACATGCAGGGACGGTGGCAGAAGAACATACATTGGGTGGAAAAGGCACATGTGTTGAGGGAGAGGCACCTGCGGCGAAGGTGGTAGAGGAACATGTCGGAAGAGGCACATGTGTGGGGGGAGAGGCACATGCAGGGACGGTGGCAGAAGAACATACATTGGGTGGAAGAGACACGTGTTGAGGGAGAGGCACCTGCGGGGAGGGTGGCAGAGGAACATGTCGGAAGAGGCACATGTGTGGGGGGAGAGGCACATGCAGGGACGGTGGCAGAAGAACATACATTGGGTGGAAGAGACACATGTGTTGAGGGAGAGGCACTTGTGGGGAGGGTGGCAGAGGAACATGTTGGAAGAGGCACATGTGAGGAGGGAGAGGCACATGCAGGGATGGTGGCTGAGGAACATACATTGGTTGGAAGAGGCACACGTGTTGAGGGAGAGGCACCTGCGGGGAGGATGTCAGAGGAACATGTTGGAAGAGGCACATGTGAGGAGGGAGAGGCACATGCAGGGACGGTGGCTGAGGAACATACATTGGATTGAAGAGGCACACGTGTTGAGGGAGAGGCACTTGCGAAGAGGGTGACAGAGGAACATGTTGGAAGAGGCACATGTGAGGAGGGAGAGGCACATGCAGGGATGGTGGCTGAGAAACATACATTGGATGGAAGAGACACACGTGTTGAGGGAGAGGCACTTGCGGGGAGGGTGGCAGAGGAACATGTTGGAAGAGGCACATGTGAGGAGGGAGAGGCACATGCAGGGATGGTGGCTGAGGAACATACATTGGATGGAAGAGGCACATGTGTTGAGGGAGACGCACCTGCGGAGAGGGTGGCAGAGGAACATGTCAGAAGAAAGTGGCACATGTGAGGAGGGAGAGGCATATGCAGGGACGGTGGCTGAGGAACATACATTGGAAGGAGGAGGTACACGTGTTGAGGGAGAGGCACCTGCGGAGAGGGTGGCAGAGAAAAATGTTGGAAGAGGCACATGTGAGGAGGGAGAGGCACATGCAGGGACGGTGGCAGAAGAACATACATTGGGTGGAAGAGGCACACATGTTGAGGGAGAGGCACCTGCGGGGAGAGTGGCAGAGGAACATGTCAGAAGAGGCACATGTGAGGAGGGAGAGGCACATGCAGTGACGGTTGCTGAGGAACATACATTGGGTAGAAGAGGCACACATGTTGAGGTAGAGGGACATGTGGGGAGGGTAGCAGAGACACATATGGGGAAGGAGAGGCACATGTGGGTTGGGGCACAAATGGTAAAATGGGACAGGTGCTTAAAAGGTAGCGGGACAAATGTTAAAGGGTAAGAGGTGGAGGCACATATATGTGCAGTGGGTACAGCTGGCCACCAGACACGGCTTTCTGGGGCTACATACCTGGGGTAGGAAAGGAGTAGTCCCATACTTTTGCCTGTCAACTCTTTAAAGTGAAATGGTCCAGGAAGTGCAGATGCGTTGGTTGACTCATTTGTATGATAGAGTACATCTGGACCTAACCAGAGGCCTTATTCTCATTTCATGATAGACCTGAGGATGATGGTCCAGATGTATCTCGATGCAAGTGGTGTGGGATCCAGTCACCCGCACGCACAACAAGACGCAGCAACGCACTCTCTATATTTTCTTATTATTCCACCCTATGGACGGCACAATGCTTTTATGTGTTTATAGGGTTCTAGAGGGTTCAAAAACATCAAAGGGAACTTGAATAATCAGAGCAGTGAAATAAAAGATCAAACGGAATATCTTTAAAACAGATCTGAGCCATTAATTCTCTTCCCATGTTATTGGAGAAGATTTTCCTCCTCTTCTTTTTTCTTTTTTTTTTTTATCATTTTCTCTCTTTTTTCTTTTTTTTATTCCCACTTACAAGTCATCCTTTCATCTCGGTTGATGTCTTTTTTATCCCAGTTCCTCACAGAATAATGCCCATCCCAGCCAGTGGTCAGTGCAAACACTAAAGATCAACAGTAACACCGTCCACTGCAACAAACTCTGCTCCATCTGTGCTCAGAAAATATAATATGTATATTCAATTATTGTCAGGAGCAGTCTGGTGTATATTAAATGATATGCACTGTGAGGCTGATTCTGAGTCAGATGGATCTCTTTGTATGGACGCAAACATCCCGAAGGTGTTAGGGTCTCCTGCCCTGTGCTGCCACGTCGTCATGGCAACCAGGGGACAAGTGCTAGTGGAGTAACCTGAGCGCAGCTGATACTCCGGTTCGGGTCTTTTGCTGTGCAGTGGTTATAGGCTCTGTGCACGGCAGGGGATACGGTGCTGGTTTTTGTGCTCACAGTCTGTGAGGTCTGAGTGGGGCGTGGACAGCACCTGCTTTATAAGGCCTCTTTTCAGGGTAAGCAGATGCTGCTGAATCTTTGTTGGTTAGTCAGTTCATGAAAGTTAGCCAGTACTGTGTAGCTTTGTATTTGTTTGTTGCTTACTGCAAATAGGCCTGGGGATTTGGTATTACACTCTGCAAATCCAGACCTAGCAGTAAGACTGGAGTCAGTCGTTTAGCTTGCTGGGGTTCTGTTACTACTCTGTGAACTTAGCAAGTTTGCGGCTGTATTCTAAGACTTGCCTGTCTAATCCTGTCTCACTGTGCTAGGTGTCAGGGGTCAGTTTAGTGGCAGTAAGCTAAAACCTGTGCACTGCAAGTGATAATCAGGATTGTGGAGACTCTCCTTGTGTCTATCATTCCATCTCTGACCAAGGAGTTTACTGCCACACCCGTTGGTAACCCTTTAGGGTTTTGCTGTTGCCCTTAGCAACAGCATTTCGGGTTCTCTACGTATTAAAACACAACATCTTGCTATTTCCATCTGAGCAGTTCTAATACAAGGGAGATACCCAGTTCCTTAGCCTCTGGGCTTCTCTGTTCACTTTGTGTGTATTTTGTTACCCTATCACCTTCTGTGTACGTTATGTCATATTCCCCAGTTTGTCTGTGAGTCCATTTGTTTTGCATAACAGTTCAAACACCAGTACATTCCTGCAGACACTGGAGTGCATAACAGTTCTGACACCAGTACTTTCCTGCTGGCACTGGTGTGCATAACAGAAGGTGAGTATTGGGGTGGGGGTTAGGGTTAGGGCCTGGAGGGGGGTGGGGGGTGGGGTTAGGTACTAGGCGTGTTAGGGCTAGGCACGGGGGGGTTGGATGGGGGTTAGCCATAGCCAACACCCCCTGAGGGTTAGCCCTAGCTGACACCTCCAGAGGGTTAGGGAAGGGAGAGAGGTGAAATCCTTGCCCCGTCCAATGTCGGTATTCTCACTGTCTGGATGCGCAGTTGGTCATGTGTCTGCCGGCATTGCATACCCAACCCATTGGTACATAAAGAATATAAATTATAGACAAACAACTTCCTGTAGCTGAAACATTTTCTGTGGCAAAACCAGGACTCTCCTTTGCAGAAAGACTTATCCTATGGGCTTCTGAAAATTTTTGCTGGACATAACTTTTCATGTGAATTTTCCAAGGTCGCACATTGCCGGATAACTGTACTACATGTACCGAGCGAATATATTATTTATTTCATTTTTTTATATGCAATATTACTTTGCGATCTATGCTGCAGCCTTATATTGGGCTACTTCCACTTTCTTACTTTTTGAATTTTTTTTTTTACTACTTTTGTTAATAAATCAAATTTTCTATTGGCTGTCTTTGGTGGTGCTAGAAAGATCCTTCGTAATCCATTCTGAGCGTCAGATTGATCAGAGCGTTACTCTTCCGTCTTTGAAATTCTTGCAGATGAACTGGCTTTGACGAAACGGCAACTCATTGTTTCCAACTGACTCTGTTAATTGCCAGTATTAATAATTAATCACTTCTCCATATTTCAGGCATATTTTAAGCATGAAAAGTGACTTTTACAATGTGTTTTCATGGTGGGAACAGAGCAGTGTATTATCATGATCATTTGTCAGTTATATTAACGGGACATTACTTGTAAATGTTATTACGCCTGCTCTCGCTGACGCCATTCACATATTTCTGCTGATGAAACGGTGAAATGGGAATTACCAAATGTTTCTTTTTACTACTTTTCTCATTTGAGCTTTTAAAGATAAGTAAAATTCTAGTGGAAATATACAGCAGAATTCCGTAGTATACTAGTGTATAGTATTGCCCCTGTATGGACTAGCTCTCCGTTATACTGTAGTCATTTTTAAGTGGATTGGGTGGTCATCGTCAGGGCAGTTTTCACTGTAAATGCCATCATGTTCAAGTTGCATGTTACCATGACTGATGCTAGAGTGGATTTTACTGAATTTCTAAATGTACTAAAGTCCATTTCGCTGTGTGAGCGATCCGATCGGATGCCTCCAAGGATGCCTAGCCGCGGCCTTCTGCGCTTGTGTAGACGGACTTCCGGCTCAGGGACCGGAACACATTGCAAAGGGCAGATCTTGTTGGGAGAGCTCTGATTTGCGATACTAATCGCACATGTTAGTGCAGGGTGTGGTATGGTATGCCGGCGGTCGGGCTCCCGGCGACCAGCATACCGGCGCCTTGAGCCCGACCGCCGGCATACCGACAGTGTGGTGAGTGCAAATGAGCCCCTTGCGGGCTTGCTGCGCTCGCCACGCTGCGGGCACGGTGGCGCGCTGCGCGCGCCACACTATTTTATTCTCCCTCCAGGGGGGTCGTGGACCCCCACAAGGGAGAATAATTATCGGCATGCCGGCTGTCGGGATCCCGGTGCCGGTATACTGTGCGCCGGGATCCCGACAGCCGGCATACTGAAGACCACCCGTTAGAGCATACAGTATGCGATTAGTATGGAAGCAATGGTGGTCATTCCGAGTTGATCGCTCGCTAGCAGTTTTTAGCAGCCGTGCAAGCGCTATGCCGCCGCCCACTGGGAGTGTATTTTAGCTTAGCAGAAGTGCGAACGAAAGGATCGCAGAGCGGCGGCAAAGTTTTTTTGTGCTCAATACCTACTCAGCGCTTGCGATCACTTCAGACTGTTCAGTTCCTGTTTTGATGTCACGAACACGCCCTGCGTTCGCCCAGCCACGCCTGCATTTTTCCTGGCACGCCTGTGTTTTTTTGAACACTCCTTGAAAACGGTCAGTTGACACCCAGAAACGCCCACTTCATGTCAATCACTCTGCGGCCAGCAGTGCGACTGAAAAGCTTCGCTAGACCCTGTGTGAAACTATATCGTTCGTTGTAATAGTACGACGCGCGTGCGATTGTGCTGCATACGCATGCGCAGAAGTGACTTTTTTTTACTCATCGCTGCACAGCGAACGAATGCAGCTAGCGAACAACTCGGAATGACCACCAGTGTGTGGCCGGATGTACACTGCAAGGTTAGTACATCCCGCCCAAAGACGCAAACAGTTTTAACATTTTTAAACTAATGACAAACCAGGAAAATGGGCCTGATTCACAGTTGTATGCTTTTCCGAAGTTTTAGCAATTTAACAATTATTTATAAACTGCGCATGAGTCACTGCCGCAATGCGCACGCACAGCAATAGATTTGCAAGTGATTGAAGGCAAATTGGACCATTTTTGGGGCATATATGCAGGAATCGCGTCTCTGGTGTGACCATAGACTTATTTGAGGAGTCAAAGATTTCTGGATCTGCATCGATGCTGCGAACGTGTGCGCAGTTGCGGGAAGTGGCGAAGGCTCCCTTGGGTGTCTCTATAGAAATCCCAGTGGTTGTAACATTAACATATTTTTGCACATTCTCTCAGTCAAAAATCACCTCTGCTGCAGCATTAGTGACTCTGAACCAGGCCAAATGCTCACAGCTGAATTTCCTGCATTCATTAAGCGTTCACTTGCAAATATTCTCCATCATTATGATAACGTTGAGACATCCTTACTTGGAAATGTAGCAACGTTAGTAATATGCTGGATAAGTAAGATCCAAACAGTACAGATTTCTAATCAGTTTCTCTATAAATGACTGTGTCTAAATTGCTGATTCTGATGAAGTGGGAAGTTAACTTATGAAACGCGTCAATCTAGCTGTTCTTATATGGTAGTTGACAATCCCTCGTCCAAACCAAACGATTGTACTTGAAGGTATAGTATATTGTTGAGACATTGTAAACCCTGTTACCATATATGTTAGCTTTTAATCAACTAAAAAACCCAATAAGTGAATTAATCTAGTGCTGGAACTCCACACGTAAAGGGGAACTAACACACTGAAGTTTTACGGAAACTCACCAAAAAATGCTGAGTGCTTATTTTTGCCTGCTTCATAAGCTAATTATATGCTACACAGTGCACACTGGGAGGTTTTACGTTTTTTATTTCCGCCATATCTGCGCCGATTTTGTTCAGAAGGAATTCTGGATTCCCGCTATCCCTTGGAAGCAGCAAAAGGACATCTCAAATTCAATCACTCTACTTCTTACTGATCAGTGGGATGGGCTCTTATCTGAGTCCGGGTTACATTCCCCCAAAGCAGAATGTTTATTGCCGCAATATGCAGCGATAAGGATTCTTAATGTTTGGGCGTTAGCAGCAGATTTTCATAAATAAGCCCTCATCGCTTCGGCTACTTGTGTTTATGAGAATTAGTATCCAAAACCCATTGCATCCATATACTAAGTTACTTATAACAGATCTACTTTGCCTGTTGAAATGTTGGGAGGTTTAGGAGAATGATAAAATCCATCTTCCCCCGAAGTGTGCATTGCACACGTGCCGTACCAGGCTTTGCAGGGATTTAAGGTTCAGCTCCTGGAAAGACACTGATACTATACAACTTCTGTTTGCTTGTTTCAAAACAGCGGAGATTAGTCCTGTGCCTACAAAAGGATTACCGCGCTTTCTCCACCGGAGATTAAGATGCTGCTGACCCTGATGGAATTTCAATATGTTTTATTTTTCATGCACCAGAATGTAATGTTTGTTTTTTTTATTTAGAAACTTCTGCGCAGAAACGTGTCGGCAGCTGGATGTGTCCTATGTGCGTATAGGCAGTGTGTGACGCAGTCGCCGTGCTCACTATCTGTTATATGGAAGGAACGGAATCAGTTCTGTAAAGATAAATGCCCCGCCCATGCATTTGTTGTATGGAAGTATAACCACTGTAGTGTGAGCCATACACTGAACCACTAACTAATGCTCTATTAAAGTGTCTGTGTCTGTAAGGTAGTGCACACCCAGGATCTCTGGTGGGGACACACAGAAGACCCCAGAGATCTGTGGCAGCTGTACAATACAGAATCTACATATATGGCGGCTGTACAATGCAGACCTCATATCTCTGGATCCTGTGCAGTGCAGACCCTATATGTCTGGTAGCTATACAATGCAGACCCTGGAACTCTAGTGGTGACACCAAGCAGACTCCAAAGATCTGTGGCAGCTATACAATGCAGACCCTATATACTGTATATACTGTATAGTATAGCATGGTGGCTATACAATGCAGACCTCATATATCTGGTTCCTATACAATGAAGACCCCCATATCTCTGGTTCCTGTACAATGCAGTCCTCATATATATGGTGGCTATACAATGCTGCAGAGATTATATATCTGGTGGCTATACAATGCAGACGTCATATCTCTGTTCATGTACAGTGCAGACCCCATATGTCTGGTAGCTATACAATGCAGACCCCAGATCTTTAGTGGTGACATAGTACAGACCCCATACCACTGGTTCCTATACAGTGCAGACCCCAAATATCTCTGGTTCCTATACATTGACCCTCATATTGAATCTCTAGTTCCTATACAATAGAGACCTCATATTTCTGATTCCTATACAGTGCAGACCCCATATCTCTGGTTTCTTTACAATGCAGACCCCCATATCTCTGGTTCCTATAAAATGCAGACCCCCATATATCTGGTTCCTTTACAATGCAGACCCCCATATCTCTGGTTCCTTTACAATGCAGACCCCCATATCTCTGGTTCCTATAAAATGCAGACCCCCATATATCTGGTTCCTGTGCAGCGCAGACCCCATATAGTATCTCTGGTTCCTATAAAATGCAGACCCCCATATCTCTGGTTCCTATAAAATGCAGACCCCCATATATCTGGTTCCTGTGCAGCGCAGACCCCATATAGTATCTATGGTTCCTATAAAATGCAGACCCCCATATCTCTGGTTCCTATAAAATGCAGACCCCCATATACAGTATCTGGTTCCTGTGCAGCGCAGACCCCATATAGTATCTCTGGTTCCTATAAAATGCAGACCCCCATATCTCTGGTTCCTATAAAATGCAGACCCCCATATCTCTGGTTCCTGTATAATGCAGACCCCCATATCTCTGGTTCCTATAAAATGCAGACCCTCATATATCTGGTTCCTGTATAATGCAGACCTCCATATCTCTGGTTCCTGTGCAGCGCAGACCCCATATAGTATCTCTGGTTCCTATAAAATGCAGACCCCCATATCTCTGGTTCCTATAAAATGTAGACCCCCATATCTCTGGTTCCTGTGCAGCGCAGACCCCATATAGTATCTCTGATTCCTATAAAATGCAGACCCCCATATCTCTGGTTCCTATAAAATGCAGACCCCATATCTCTGGTTCCTGTGCAGCGCAGACCCCATATAGTATCTCTGGTTCCTATAAAATACAGACCCCCATATCTCTGGTTCCTATAAAATGCAGACCCCCATATCTCTGGTTCCTATAAAATGCAGACCCCCATATCTCTGGTTCCTATAAAATGCAGCCCCCCATATATCTGGTTCCTGTATAATGCAGACCTCCATATCTCTGGTTCCTGTGCAGCGCAGGCCCCATATAGTATCTCTGGTTCCTATAAAATGCAGACCCCCATATCTCTGGTTCCTATAAAATGTAGACCCCCATATATCTGGTTCCTATAAAATGCAGACCCCCATATCTCTGGTTCCTGTATAATGCAGACCCCCATATCTCTGGTTCCTGTGCAGCGCAGACCCCATATAGTATCTCTGGTTCCTATAAAATGCAGACCCCCATATCTCTGGTTCCTATAAAATGCAGACCCCCATATCTCTGGTTCCTATAAAATGCAGACCCCCATATCTCTGGTTCCTATAAAATGCAGACCCCCATATCTCTGGTTCCTATAAAATGCAGCCCCCCATATATCTGGTTCCTGTATAATGCAGACCTCCATATCTCTGGTTCCTGTGCAGCGCAGACCCCATATATTATCTCTGGTTCCTATAAAATGCAGACCCCCATATCTCTGGTTCCTATAAAATGTAGACCCCCATATATCTGGTTCCTATAAAATGCAGACCCCCATATATCTGGTTCCTGTATAATGCAGACCCCCATATCTCTGGTTCCTGTGCAGCGCAGACCCCATATAGTATCTCTGGTTCCTATAAAATGCAGACCCCCATATCTCTGGTTCCTATAAAATGCAGACCCCCATATCTCTGGTTCCTATAAAATGCAGACCCCCATATCTCTGGTTCCTATAAAATGCAGAGCCCATATATCTGGTGGCGTTACAATGCAGACCCCATATTTCTGGTTCCTATACAGCGCAGAACCTATGTCTCTGATTCCTTTACAATACAGACCCTATATTTCTGGTTCCTGTGCAGTGCAGACCCCATATACTGTATCTGGCGTATATACTGTACAATGCAGAACCCATATATCTGGTGGCTTTACAATGCAGACCCCATAGTTCTGGTTCCTATACAGCGCAGAACGTATGTCTCTAGTTCCTTTACAATACAGAACCTATACTGTATTTGTGGTTCTTGTGCAGTGCAGACCCCATATATGGCGTATTTACTGTACAATGCAGAACCCATATCTCTGACTCCTTTACAAATGTCACAATATCCTGTGAAGACCGGTGATGGAGGAGGGTACGAATGAAGACATGGGTTCAGTTTGGTATTTAGCCAAATATTTTATAAAAGGAATTAATATTTAGGCAGAATCCTAAAATATGGTTTTGGTGCATCATTCTCTCAAAACATACTGCTCAGAACAAGAGCAGTTCCCATACAGGCCAGTCTATCAGCTATGGTACGCTTCAGGAAGAAGTGATGGCAGACATTTATGAGGAGCTACCTCAGCGCAGGTATATGGTAGTTACTGTCTGCACATAGTGGAAGGAGCCATTTTGTTGGCTGAACCGACTGAACTGATTGGTTGAATTTCAGGACACCCCACAGAGTGGGGGACTCAGGCAATGGGCCCATTTTAATATACACTGAGGATACATTACATTGATCATCTGCTTTTTCTTTCCTCTCCCATCTTGGAAAGGATGGAGGAGAAGTGAAAGAAAGAAAACTTTACACGTCCTCCGTCTGTTTAATTCATGACGGTTTTGTGCCAGCTCCTTTCATGAGGGAGCAGCTGGGATTAGGAGAAAGAGCAGGCAGGGTGCCTCGAATCTAATCGCTGACTTCCAAAATCTAATCGAAAGGCACAAGCCTTTATCAATAATTCAGGACTTTATTACTGATATGATGCTGTAGACCATCATACGGCATAAATAATTGATCTGCGGAGGGGCTATAGGTCCTTTTGTGTGCAGGGAGCTGACCGTCCCGGCTCCCACAAAGCTAATGCCTGTTTGCTGAACAGTGCGGTACGGTAATAAACCTCCAGCTTGGTACGGCTGGGAGGGAAGGAGGCAATTTACGCCAACTGCTTCCAATAAGAGGTCTGCACCACACATGGTTGGTCATTCCGAGTTGTTCGCTAGCTGTTTTCAGTCGCAGCACAGCGATTAGGCAAAAAAGCGGTACTTCTGCGCATGCGTATGTGGCGCAATGCGCTTGCGCGACGTACTTTCACAACAGCCGATGCTTTTTCCCACAAGGTCTAGTGAAGCTTTTCAGTCGCACTGCTGGCCGCAGAGTGATTGACAGGAAAGGGGCGTTTCTGGGTGTCAGCTGACCGTTTTCAGGGAGTGTGCTGAAAAACGCAGGCGTGCCAGGTACAAACACAGGCGTGCCTGGGAAAACGCAGGCGTGGCTGGCCGAACGCAGGGCGTTTTTGTGACGTCAAAACAGGAACGAAATAGTCTGAAGTGATCGCAAGCGCTGAGTAGGTCTGAAGCTGCTCAAAAATATTTTGGTGCCGCTCTGCGATCCTTTCGTTCGCACTTCTGCTAAGCTAAGATACACTCCCAGAGGGCGTCGGCTTAGCGTTTACACGGCTGCTAAAAGCAGCTAGCGAGCGAACAACTCGGAATGAGGGTCATGGTTTTATTATCTACCTGCGTCAGCCTTGGTGTGGAGCAGAGACAGGAAGCTCCTCATCTGTTAGGGAACCACAAGTCCCAGCATGCCCTGCCAACCTCCAGGCTGCATAAACTTGGTGTGGAGCATGGACAGGCAGATTGTAGCTCTCCAGGTGTTAGGGAACCACAATTCCCAGCATGCCCTGACAGCTTGTAGCCGGTTTCCTATTAGCAGCAATAATTTACCTCTGCTAATACATTCGCCGGGGACTATCCAGTTAGCCCCGATAACCGCCACTTATCGGGAATTATGCTTAGGGTGCCTCAGGAAATTAGCGTTGTGGCCTCACAATGTATAGGGTCTCAGATTCAATCTGCAAGGAGTTTGTATGTTCTTCCTCCGACATACTGGATTTGGTACCTGTGGTAGGGAGATGGGAGAGTGTGCACGACATGTGCTTATTGGTGCCCTATATATCATACAGTATATAAGATTATATATATTTATATATAAGATAATCCCCACCAACTGCTGCAATTGATATTTTGCTACCTATACAGTATAACAAGTTTCCCCACACTTCTTAAAGGGGGGTACACACTAGGTGATTTCTGCCTAAAAAATAAAAGATAACGACATAAATGTCGTTATCGTTTATTTTTAGGCTCATATCGTCCAGTATGTATAAGGGTATTATTGGTGTACGATGAACGATGCGCGCTCCCGCACCTCATTCAGCATTCACCAATATTGAGCTGACATGTTGGGCTGAGCTGCATGTCCAGGAATGCCGGCAGTGACGTCACAGGGGGTCATTCTGAGTTGATCACTCGCTAGCAACTTTTTGCAGCACTGCGATCAGATAGTCGCCGCCTATAGGAGAGTGTATTTTCACTATGCAAGTGTGCAAACGCTTGTGCAGCCGATGACACAAAAAAGTTTTTTGCCGTTTCTGAGTAGCTCTGGACTTACTCAGCCGCTAAGATCACCTCAGTATTTTTGGTTCCGGAATTGACGTCAGACACCCGCCCTGCAAACGCTTGGACACGCCTGTGTTTTTCCAAACACTCCCAGAAAACGGTCAGTTGACACCCATAAACGCCTTCTTCCTGTCAATCACCTTGCGATCGGCTGTGCGAATGGATTCTTCATTAAATTCATCGCACAG
This sequence comes from Pseudophryne corroboree, assembly GCF_028390025.1. NCBI lineage: Eukaryota > Metazoa > Chordata > Amphibia > Anura > Myobatrachidae > Pseudophryne > Pseudophryne corroboree. Next base: position 26,822,039 of record NC_086444.1, on the reverse strand, counting down.
CACCGATCCTCTTTGTACCCGTACGACGCGCCTGCGCATTGCGGTGCATACGCATGCTCAGTTTTGCCGAGATTTAACCTGATCGCAGTGCTGCAAAAAGTTGCTAGCTAGCGATCAACTTGGAATGACCACCACTGAACGTTATCTTTGAACGATAACATTCAGTGTGTACGCACTATATTGTTCAACCATATAGTCGCCCGTCGCCGGCATTCCATAATCGGCTAGTGTGTACCCGCCTTTTCATCGTAAGCCCACGTTCTGTGTTCTGTCTTTGTAGGCCATGAGTTCATACATGCTTACTCTTCCGGGAGTGGCGGCCCCCCTTCTGCTTCACTTCCTAGGAAGATGACTGCCATAGAGAGCGTGATGATGTGATTCTCACCCCCACCCTCACTATATATATTGCATTTTCTGTGTGTGTGTGTGTGGGGGGGGGGGTTGGGGGGGGGGGGAGGGGTTGGAAAATATAGTCAAGTATGTATTTGTTTATATCATTATTAGAGATGAGCGGGTTCGGTTTCTCTGAATCCGAACCCGCCAGAACTTCATGTTTTTTTTCACGGGTCCGAGCGACTCGGATCTTCCCGCCTTGCTCGGTTAACCCGAGCGCGCCCGAACGTCATCATGACGCTGTCGGATTCTCGCGAGGCTCGGATTCTATCGCGAGACTCGGATTCTATATAAGGAGCCGCGCGTCGCCGCCATTTTCACACGTGCATTGAGATTGATAGGGAGAGGACGTGGCTGGCGTCCTCTCCGTTTAGACACTTGATTTACTAATTTTGGGGAGCATTAGGAGTACTCAGTAGTGTACAGTGCAGAGTTTTGCTGATAGTGACCAGTGACCACCACTTTTATTTATAATCCGTTCTCTGCCTGAAAAAAGCGATACACAGCACACAGTGACTCAGTCACATACCATATCTGTGTGCACTGCTCAGGCTCAGGCCAGTGTGCTGCATCATCTATATATATTATATATCTGTCTGACTGCTCAGCTCACACAGCTTATAATTGTGGGGGAGACTGGGGAGCACTACTGCAGTGCCAGTTATAGGTTATAGCAGGAGCCAGGAGTACATAATATTATATTAAAATTAAACAGTGCACACTTTTGCTGCAGGAGTGCCACTGCCAGTGTGACTAGTGACCAGTGACCTGACCACCAGTATATAATATTAGTAGTATACTATCTCTTTATCAACCAGTCTATATTAGCAGCAGACACAGTACAGTGCGGTAGTTCACGGCTGTGGCTACCTCTGTGTCGGCACTCGGCAGCCCATCCATAATTGTATATACCAGTGACCTAACCGTGTTTTTTTTTTCTTTCTTTATACATACATACTAGTTACGAGTATACTATCTCTTTATCAACCAGTCTATATATTAGCAGCAGACACAGTACAGTGCGGTAGTTCACGGCTGTGGCTACCTCTGTGTCGGCACTCGGCAGCCCGTCCATAATTGTATATACCACCTAACCGTGGTTTTTTTTTCTTTCTTTATACATACATACTAGTTACGAGTATACTATCTCTTTATCAACCAGTCTATATATTAGCAGCAGACACAGTACAGTGCGGTAGTTCACGGCTGTGGCTACCTCTGTGTCGGCACTCGGCAGCCCGTCCATAATTGTATATACCACCTAACCGTGGTTTTTTTTTCTTTCTTTATACATACATACTAGTTACGAGTATACTATCTCTTTATCAACCAGTCTATATATTAGCAGCAGACACAGTACAGTGCGGTAGTTCACGGCTGTGGCTACCTCTGTGTCGGCACTCGGCAGCCCGTCCATAATTGTATATACCACCTAACCGTGGTTTTTTTTACTTTCTTTATACATACATACTAGTTACGAGTATACTATCTCTTTATCAACCAGTCTATATATTAGCAGCAGACACAGTACAGTGCGGTAGTTCACGGCTGTGGCTACCTCTGTGTCGGCACTCGGCAGCCCGTCCATAATTGTATATACCACCTAACCGTGGTTTTTTTTTCTTTCTTTATACATACATACTAGTTACGAGTATACTATCTCTTTATCAACCAGTCTATATATTAGCAGCAGACACAGTACAGTGCGGTAGTTCACGGCTGTGGCTACCTCTGTGTCGGCACTCGGCGGCCCGTCCATAATTGTATATACCACCTAACCGTGGTTTTTTTTTCTTTCTTTATACATACATACTAGTTACGAGTATACTATCTCTTTATCAACCAGTCTATATATTAGCAGCAGACACAGTACAGTGCGGTAGTTCACGGCTGTGGCTACCTCTGTGTCGGCACTCGGCAGCCCGTCCATAATTGTATATACCACCTAACCGTGGTTTTTTTTTCTTTCTTTATACATACATACTAGTTACGAGTATACTATCTCTTTATCAACCAGTCTATATATTAGCAGCAGACACAGTACAGTGCGGTAGTTCACGGCTGTGGCTACCTCTGTGTCGGCACTCGGCAGCCCGTCCATAATTGTATATACCAGTGACCTAACCGTGGTTTTTTTTTCTTTCTTTATACATACATACTAGTTACGAGTATACTATCTCTTTATCAACCAGTCTATATATTAGCAGCAGACACAGTACAGTGCGGTAGTTCACGGCTGTGGCTACCTCTGTGTCGGCACTCGGCAGCCCGTCCATAATTGTATATACCACCTAACCGTGGTTTTTTTTTCTTTCTTTATACATACATACTAGTTACGAGTATACTATCTCTTTATCAACCAGTCTATATATTAGCAGCAGACACAGTACAGTGCGGTAGTTCACGGCTGTGGCTACCTCTGTGTCGGCACTCGGCAGCCCGTCCATAATTGTATATACCACCTAACCGTGGTTTTTTTTTCTTTCTTTATACATACATACTAGTTACGAGTATACTATCTCTTTATCAACCAGTCTATATATTAGCAGCAGACACAGTACAGTGCGGTAGTTCACGGCTGTGGCTACCTCTGTGTCGGCACTCGGCAGCCCGTCTATAATTGTATATACCACCTAACCGTGGTTTTTTTTTCTTTCTTTATACATACATACTAGTTACGAGTATACTATCTCTTTATCAACCAGTCTATATATTAGCAGCAGACACAGTACAGTGCGGTAGTTCACGGCTGTGGCTACCTCTGTGTCGGCACTCGGCAGCCCGTCCATAATTGTATACTAGTATCCAATCCATCCATCTCCATTGTTTACCTGAGGTGCCTTTTAGTTGTGCCTATTAAAATATGGAGAACAAAAATGTTGAGGTTCCAAAATTAGGGAAAGATCAAGATCCACTTCCACCTCGTGCTGAAGCTGCTGCCACTAGTCATGGCCGAGACGATGAAATGCCAGCAACGTCGTCTGCCAAGGCCGATGCCCAATGGCATAGTACAGAGCATGTCAAAACCAAAACACCAAATATCAGTAAAAAAAGGACTCCAAAACCTAAAATAAAATTGTCGGAGGAGAAGCGTAAACTTGCCAATATGCCATTTACCACACGGAGTGGCAAGGAACGGCTGAGGCCCTGGCCTATGTTCATGGCTAGTGGTTCAGCTTCACATGAGGATGGAAGCACTCAGCCTCTCGCTAGAAAACTGAAAAGACTCAAGCTGGCAAAAGCACCGCAAAGAACTGTGCGTTCTTTGAAATCCCAAATCCACAAGGAGAGTCCAATTGTGTCGGTTGCGATGCCTGACCTTCCCAACACTGGACGTGAAGAGCATGCGCCTTCCACCATTTGCACGCCCCCTGCAAGTGCTGGAAGGAGCACCCGCAGTCCAGTTCCTGATAGTCAGATTGAAGATGACAGTGTTGAAGTACACCAGGATGAGGAGGATATGGGTGTTGCTGGCGCTGGGGAGGAAATTGACCAGGAGGATTCTGATGGTGAGGTGGTTTGTTTAAGTCAGGCACCCGGGGAGACACCTGTTGTCCGTGGGAGGAATATGGCCGTTGACATGCCAGGTGAAAATACCAAAAAAATCAGCTCTTCGGTGTGGAGGTATTTCACCAGAAATGCGGACAACACGTGTCAAGCCGTGTGTTCCCTTTGTCAAGCTGTAATAAGTAGGGGTAAGGACGTTAACCACCTCGGAACATCCTCCCTTATACGTCACCTGCAGCGCATTCATAATAAGTCAGTGACAAGTTCAAAAACTTTGGGTGACAGCGGAAGCAGTCCACTGACCAGTAAATCCCTTCCTCTTGTAACCAAGCTCACGCAAACCACCCCACCAACTCCCTCAGTGTCAATTTCCTCCTTCCCCAGGAATGCCAATAGTCCTGCAGGCCATGTCACTGGCAAGTCTGACGAGTCCTCTCCTGCCTGGGATTCCTCCGATGCATCCTTGCGTGTAACGCCTACTGCTGCTGGCGCTGCTGTTGTTGCCGCTGGGAGTCGATGGTCATCCCAGAGGGGAAGTCGTAAGCCCACTTGTACTACTTCCAGTAAGCAATTGACTGTTCAACAGTCCTTTGCGAGGAAGATGAAATATCACAGCAGTCATCCTACTGCAAAGCGGATAACTGAGTCCTTGACAACTATGTTGGTGTTAGACGTGCGTCCGGTATCCGCCGTTAGTTCACAGGGAACTAGACAATTTATTGAGGCAGTGTGCCCCCGTTACCAAATACCATCTAGGTTCCACTTCTCTAGGCAGGCGATACCGAGAATGTACACGGACGTCAGAAAAAGACTCACCAGTGTCCTAAAAAATGCAGTTGTACCCAATGTCCACTTAACCACGGACATGTGGACAAGTGGAGCAGGGCAGGGTCAGGACTATATGACTGTGACAGCCCACTGGGTAGATGTATGGACTCCCGCCGCAAGAACAGCAGCGGCGGCACCAGTAGCAGCATCTCGCAAACGCCAACTCTTTCCTAGGCAGGCTACGCTTTGTATCACCGCTTTCCAGAATACGCACACAGCTGAAAACCTCTTACGGCAACTGAGGAAGATCATCGCGGAATGGCTTACCCCAATTGGACTCTCCTGTGGATTTGTGGCATCGGACAATGCCAGCAATATTGTGTGTGCATTAAATATGGGCAAATTCCAGCACGTCCCATGTTTTGCACATACCTTGAATTTGGTGGTGCAGAATTTTTTAAAAAACGACAGGGGCGTGCAAGAGATGCTGTCGGTGGCCAGAAAAATTGCGGGACACTTTCGGCGTACAGGCACCACGTACAGAAGACTGGAGCACCACCAAAAACTACTGAACCTGCCCTGCCATCATCTGAAGCAAGAAGTGGTAACGAGGTGGAATTCAACCCTCTATATGCTTCAGAGGTTGGAGGAGCAGCAAAAGGCCATTCAAGCCTATACAATTGAGCACGATATAGGAGATGGAATGCACCTGTCTCAAGTGCAGTGGAGAATGATTTCAACGTTGTGCAAGGTTCTGATGCCCTTTGAACTTGCCACACGTGAAGTCAGTTCAGACACTGCCAGCCTGAGTCAGGTCATTCCCCTCATCAGGCTTTTGCAGAAGAAGCTGGAGGCATTGAAGAAGGAGCTAAAAGGGAGCGATTCCGCTAGGCATGTGGGACTTGTGGATGCAGCCCTTAATTCGCTTAACAAGGATTCACGGGTGGTCAATCTGTTGAAATCAGAGCACTACATTTTGGCCACCGTGCTCGATCCTAGATTTAAAGCCTACCTTGGATCTCTCTTTCCGGCAGACACAGGTCTGCTGGGGTTGAAAGACCTGCTGGTGACAAAATTGTCAAGTCAAGCGGAACGCGACCTGTCAACATCTCCTCCTTCACATTCTCCCGCAACTGGGGGTGCGAGGAAAAGGCTCAGAATTCCGAGCCCACCCGCTGGCGGTGATGCAGGGCAGTCTGGAGCGACTGCTGATGCTGACATCTGGTCCGGACTGAAGGACCTGACAACGATTACGGACATGTCGTCTACTGTCACTGCATATGATTCTCTCACCATTGAAAGAATGGTGGAGGATTATATGAGTGACCGCATCCAAGTAGGCACGTCACACAGTCCGTACTTATACTGGCAGGAAAAAGAGGCAATTTGGAGGCCCTTGCACAAACTGGCTTTATTCTACCTAAGTTGCCCTCCCACAAGTGTGTACTCCGAAAGAGTGTTTAGTGCCGCCGCTCACCTTGTCAGCAATCGGCGTACGAGGTTACATCCAGAAAATGTGGAGAAGATGATGTTCATTAAAATGAATTATAATCAATTCCTCCGCGGAGACATTGACCAGCAGCAATTGCCTCCACAAAGTACACAGGGAGCTGAGATGGTGGATTCCAGTGGGGACGAATTGATAATCTGTGAGGAGGGGGATGTACACGGTGATATATCGGAGGGTGAAGATGAGGTGGACATCTTGCCTCTGTAGAGCCAGTTTGTGCAAGGAGAGATTAATTGCTTCTTTTTTGGGGGGGGTCCAAACCAACCCGTCATATCAGTCACAGTCGTGTGGCAGACCCTGTCACTGAAATGATGGGTTGGTTAAAGTGTGCATGTCCTGTTTTGTTTATACAACATAAGGGTGGGTGGGAGGGCCCAAGGACAATTCCATCTTGCACCTCTTTTTTCTTTTCTTTTTCTTTGCATCATGTGCTGATTGGGGAGGGTTTTTTTGGAAGGGACATCCTGCGTGACACTGCAGTGCCACTCCTAGATGGGCCCGGTGTTTGTGACGGCCACTAGGGTCGCTAATCTTACTCACACAGTCAGCTACCTCATTGCGCCTCTTTTTTTCTTTGCGTCATGTGCTGTTTGGGGAGGGTTTTTTGGAAGGGACATCCTGCGTGACACTGCAGTGCCACTCCTAGATGGGCCCGGTGTTTGTGTCGGCCACTAGGGTCGCTAATCTTACTCACACAGCTACCTCATTGCGCCTCTTTTTTTCTTTGCGTCATGTGCTGTTTGGGGAGGGTTTTTTGGAAGGGACATCCTGCGTGACACTGCAGTGCCACTCCTAGATGGGCCCGGTGTTTGTGTCGGCCACTGGGGGTCGCTTATCTTACTCACACAGCGACCTCGGTGCAAATTTTAGGACTAAAAATAATATTGTGAGGTGTGAGGTATTCAGAATAGACTGAAAATGAGTGGAAATTATGGTTTTTGAGGTTAATAATACTTTGGGATCAAAATGACCCCCAAATTCTATGATTTAAGCTGTTTTTTAGTGTTTTTGGAAAAAAACACCCGAATCCAAAACACACCCGAATCCGACAAAAAAAATTCGGTGCCAAAACGCGTTCGAACCCAAAACACGGCCGCGGAACCGAACCCAAAACCAAAACACAAAACCCGAAAAATTTCAGGCGCTCATCTCTAATCATTATTACCTCACTGTAAGGTGGTATGCTGCCGCGTTATAAAGCCAACATAGGGCATAACAATAGGCAGCCACATGTATGCATGCACATATATATATATATATATACAGTAGTCCTGTGTTTATGGACTGCAGGGAGGGCCTGTGGGGCCGGTGGTAAACCTACCATGATCCCCAATCTCTCAAAACAGCGATGGTTACGCTTGAAGGTGGCCGGCGGTAGATCCAGTGACTTCATCCCGAAAACTTTCCCCCATCCAGGAATGAATGCTGCCAGCTGACTCCTCTTATTAGAGCAGGTATCAGATAAGTATTGGCAAATAATTATTTGTACCACACATAGCTCTGTACATTATACTTCACACCAGCTGGAAGTACAGTATGTACTGTATATAATACTGAACACAACCAAACTACACCAACATACATCACTTTGCTTATATCAAAATATCTCCCCACCCGACCTCTCCGCTCTTTACAAGATCTACGTCTCTCATCCACACTCATTACTCTCTCCCACTCACGATTGCAGAACTTTCTTCGGGCTGCACCCACTCTGTGGAATGCCCTCCCACGCACAATAAGACTCCCCTCTAGTCTCCAAACCTTCAAGCGTTCCCTGAAAACTCACCAAGCCTATCACATTTCAGAACTGCCCACATAACTTTCATAAACCTTCCTATCAAATTGCATCCACTCTGCACAGTCCACACATATCCTCACGTCTTCTTATTCTTCACTTTCCCTTCCTCTCGACCCCGGTTCATCATACAGCACACCAAGAACCTATACAATCTGGTGGACAACTCTGCAATAGATAGCACCTATCCTTGTGTATCCATAGATTACAAGCTTGCGAGCAGGGCCCTCCTACCTCTATGACTGTTTGTTATTACCCAGTTTTGTTACATCATTGTTATTTCCAATTGTAAAGCGCAACGGAATTTGCTGCGTTGTATAAGAAACTGTTAATAAATAAATAAATATGTCTCGTTCTCTCAGACCTGATATGTTTCCATAGGCAATAACTGCAATTTGCGATATTGTATTTTCATGTTATTCCAAACATAAACTATGCGGGCCCAACAAGCCATTGTAGTATTGTCTGAGAGCGCTGCGTACGAGCGTGATGGCGAAATGTTGCCCGGGCTGTGCCGCAAGCTGCTCATTGTGTTACATCGGCGTGTTAGCATCCGCCAGTTTGTAAAATTGATTCCCTGCATAAACAGAGCTTGTTTCTTTGACGTTTAACCCTTGTGCTGGGGATCATTCGGCGCCTGCGCACCCCGTCGCACGCAGATTATTGGCCTACGGCTGGATGGCTTCGGTAAACAAAGAGTGCCCTGTGTTCCCCAAACACTCCATGTAAGTAGGACGAGAAGTTGCAGACAATCCCTCTCTGATTATGCACGGTAATGAATTACCGCCGAGCTGCGCAGCAATGCAGGCCCCGTGTTTTCCAGACAGTGACAAACCACTTTAGCGCAGCTCCCATTGTTCGTGATGTCACCAGAAGTGCTCCATGGCATTTGCAGTGGAATTATTCACAGTTTATATTATTACGACCAGAAGATTATAATTACCATTGAGAATTAGCTGCGGAAGCAGAGGAATACTTAACGAGTGCGTCGTTCTCCTTACAAAAAGAGATGTACAGAGCTGAGAAGCAATGATCAGTAGATACCACGTATATGAAATACACGCTGGATTTTATATATATATATATATATATATATATATATATATAAAATTTCCTGAGAAATCCCTGCAGCATCTGGGGGCTTATTCCTCTGCAATGCGTCCCTGCCTCTAATTATTCTCAGAACTATTAATTAGGCTGTTTCTTTGTTTGCGCCTATCGCTGTAAAGACGCGTTTCGCCCTCTGTAATGCTGGAAAAGCCTGCACCCGTTTCCTGTAGAGGAGACGCCGGACAGAGGGAGATTAGGAGCTGACAATTCAGTTGCCATCATGGTCTTCAGGCTCTTGACAATTAATATAGTGATAGACACTGGGGCGTCACCAGATTCAATGTGCGCAGAAATTGACATACAGTGTTTTTGCAACATGTACAGGGCTTTCATCCTCAGGGGGAGATGTACCGAGCTTTGGAGAGAGACAAAGTAGAGAAGTCGCCCATTAGATTCTGTTTTTTTATCTAGTACAGCTTATAATATGATACCTAGATGCTATTTGGTTGCTATGAGCAACTTCTCCACTTTGTCCTTCTATTGACGGTTTGATACATCTCCCATCCATGGTAGAATGTATTATACAGTGGATATTGCATGCAATACATCCCACCACTTATTGCATGTATACTGTAGCATTATTTCTTAACACCATGTGAATGAATAATTGTGAATATAAATGCTTAGGACAGCTCTTCCAATAAGACCTGTCCTTTGTGTTGTCAGGACTTCTGGGGTTTCCTTTAAAAACCAAGATTCCTACTGCACCTACGTGGCAGTTGGCCTACACGTGTGCAAGGTGCAGGAAGGTCAGCCAGGGATCCTTAAGATCTCCTTTAGGAGAATTCTGCATAAAGTAACCCATAGGCTTATCTAGGCAAATCCACCAGTAGATAGCGTTGCCTTGTGGGTACAGCTCTGGAAAGTATGGTGATACATACATATCGTGATATCGGCAAACCTCAGGAAAAATTGCATTTTTGGGATGTGTGACTACAGTTTGTCATTGGTACACCCTGCCCTGAATCTTACACATTATTACAGGGGCAGTCAGATGGACACTACAGTATTTGCCACATACACAACCTACACAGGGGCCTATCTGCAGTTCATGGATCAATAAAAAAAATGTGGTTCTTACTGTATATCAAATATGAAGTGGCAAATATAACCGAGGGAAATGGATGTTAGTTATAATGTCTAAAACACCCTACTATGGGGAGATGACGTCATGCTGGTATGTGCAAGACTAGTCTGACATGCCCTGGGGGAGAGACCTCGGAGATGCCGCTTGTAAAGAGCTCAGTACTAACAAAGTGACTTTAATTTGTTATTGTTACACAGTAGAGTCATGGGAGGGTTTCGGACAATGCTCCAGCCCCCACCAGCTACATTACTCATGTGTGTGTTATCATACAGTACTCATTTTAATACAAAAGACTCATTAGCATACAACGAATGCATAGTACAGTAAGACCAATACCCAGTGCCATTTTTTGTAGATGATCCTGACCTGCATCCCTGGAGAAGATGTGGAAAGCTTTGGGGCCCCTATAGTTCCTGCACTGGGTTCTCACTCAAGGGTAGGATGGGGAGGCATTAAAAGGCCCGAAACTCCCCTATCAACACCCCCTGACCATTTTTATTATATGTAGAGGAACTGGATAAATTCTGAAGAGCGTTATATGTATTCACGGCCATCAAATGGTTCACTCTCGATGATCTCCATCAATGGTGCCATCTGTACTTTACACCAGTGGCAGGAAACCATCAATGGAGAACAATGTATGGATTGAACCATTGATGGGCATGTCAACTGTGGGACAAGTGACCGTCGCAGGTCAATCAGGGAAGGGAGCGGGGCTAAGTGGCACCACAGAGGGTGGAGATAAATGCCATTCGCTCTATCACGATTGATAGTTGATGGCCATCCCTAATTACATCACCATACCGAAGGCAAACCTTCCAGCCACCTAGACCATACCCCGATCATACCTTGTCCCCCCAAAGGCCACACCCCATTCCAGTAAGCCACACCTCCTTCTGTCACAAGAATATATATGAAACCTGGTACTGGACATCTGAAAACATTGTTGCCCATAGCAGCCATTAAGAAGCTTGCTCTAACTTTCTAAACTTTATATATTTTTTGGCAATACCTTTGATTCCATTCCTTCCAGTGGCTCTTCTAAGCAGGGGTGTATCTTTCTATTGGCCAGGATGGCACTCACCAGGGGCGCCAGCCGAGTAGCGGTGCCATCCAGAGGTGCTACCCGCGGGCAGTAGGTAAATTCCCTTTTAGAGGCAGCAGCAATCCCTCCAACCCTGTGTAGTTCCTCACCAGCAGGGATGGCCAGCTGGGGAGGTGTAGTATATGTAGAGTTTCTTGTCTGTATTGTGGTGCGGTGCTGGACCCCGGCACCAATTACAGTGGCTGCTGCTGCTGCATTCTTTGATCATTAATGGCCATCCCTGCTGTTGAGGAACTACACATGGGTGGAATGCTGTTGCCTCTAAATCTACCTAAAAGTGAATCTACCTAAAAGTGCTGCCTTTAATAGTAAAATCAACATGGGGGCATATGTGTGTCTGGCACTGTGGGGGCATACGTGTCTCTGGCACTGTGGGGGCATACATGTCTCTGGCACTGTGGGGGCATTTGAGTGTCTGGCACTGTAGGGGCATACGAGTGTCTGGCTCGGTGGGGGCATATCTGGCACTGTGGGGGCATATTTGTATCTGGCACTGTGGGGGCATATGTATTTCTGGCACTATACTCGGAGATATTATGTGTATCTGGCACTGCACTACTGGGGTCATTATGTGTAACTGGCACTATACTGGGGGACATTATGTGCATCTGACACTATACTGGGGACATTATGTGTAATGAGAACTACTGTGGGTATTGTGTGTAAGGCTGCTAATTGTGTGTGTGCGCATGTGTAGGGGGTGTGATTATATATTTATAGTTTGATGTAATATAAAATTGTGAGGCCACGCCCACTTTCCCAGGAGTGTGCACACCTTCCCATATATATATATGGGCACTACTGTGTGGCATAATGTGTATAAGGGGTACTACTGTGTAGCATAACGTGAATAATGCACATTACTGTGCTGTGTAATGTGAGTAAGGTACACTACTGTGGTGTAATTTGAATTGGGGTACTATTGAGTGGCCACGCCCCTTTTTTGGCACACGTGCCTTCCCTATTTCAAATATGGGGGGGGGCACCAGTCCTTTACTTTGCCAGGGGCGCTCGGACACCTAAATACACCCCTGCTTCTAAGATTTCACCTGTGGGGGAGATTTATCAAAGCTTGTGGGGGGGGAAGTGGAGAGAGATAAAGTACCAACCACTCAGCTCCTAACTGGTATTCTTCAAATGAATGGGTCTATTTATTAAGCCAGATAAAGTACCAGTACTGATTGGTTGGTAATTTTATCTCCATCCACTTTATCTCCATTCAATTCTTAGTAAATAGACCCCACACAGCCTTTACAGTGACCCCCCCCCCCCACCACCACCACCTCCCCCGGTGTATCTTAATTAAGATCTGATAGAGTAATTATCCAAGGGGAGACATCTACAACTATGAAGAAAACCTTATCGAACCCCCTCAATCCTGATAGTGATAACCTATGAGCCTCTAGCTGGTGTGGAACTACAATTACCAACATGTCTTGCCAGCTAATTTTTATTATTTATTTATTTTTTCATTTTACCCCTGGCTTCCTTTTCCCTGGTTTATATAGATTAGACAGATTAATAATGCAGAATTTAAATGAGATTAGTGCACAGATGGTGGTTTAGAAACTTAATTTGCTAATGAGTGCCAAACTTTTATATCACTGAAAATATAATATATAATATAATATATTTATACACAAATAACTTCTATAAAAGTAGAATGAGTGCACTTGATATTATTTACGACATATTAAATGGTGCCAGCGCTGTGAATTTGTGGAGTATTGATCAAGGAAATGAAAGAAATATATTATAGAGATAAATAAATAAGTGTGAGAGCAATTTCGGCACAAATTATTTTCTGCACAGTGTATAAAGAAGAGAAAGATGAGATTGCAGCAGATATAGGTTACATCAGATGGCCTGTCGCATAGGGGGAGAGGATAAAATATCTAATCTGGTTATGAGACTGTGTTTAATCAATTTAAATGTAAGTTTAAAACACACAATATTTATAAGGAATGCAGATGGGTGAAGATAACTTTGCACTCTGAAAGGCATACCCTACAACATATTACACATAAAGTTGATCGCTAGCTGCATTCGTTCGCTGTGCAGCGGTCAGGTAAAAAAATGGCTGTTCTGCGCATGCGTATGCGGAGCAGTGCGCACGCGCGACGTACTATTACAACGAACTATGTAGTTTCACACAGGAACTAGCGCAGCTTTTCAGTCGCACTGCTGCCCGCAGATTGATTGACATGAAGAGGGCGTTTCTGGGTGACAACTGACCGTTTTCAGGGAGTGTTCGTTAAAACGCAGGCGTGCCAGGAAAAACGCAGGCGTGGCTGGGCGAACGCAGGGCGTGTTTGTGACGTCAAAACAGGAACTGAACAGTCTGAAGTGATCGCAAGCGCTGAGTAGGTTTTGAGCTAAAACTGCATAAAAAAACATTGTAGCCGCTCTGCGATCCTTTCGTTCGCACTTCTGCTAAGCTAAAATACACTCCCAGCGGGCGTCGGCATAGTGTTTGCACGGCTGCTAAAAACTGCTAGCGAGCGAACAACTCGGAATGACCACCAAAAAGCGGTACAAATTCGGAAAGGGTGCGTGGCCATGGGTAATTTTCCTATACTTTCAATGGAAGTTAGGAGAGCCAAAAATCGGTACAGACCATAAAAATAGTAGGTGCCCCTCCAATCACGGGGTAGGCTGTATAGAGTAAAGGTGTGTTCATGTAAATGCCATCGCGATACACCTAGACGCAGACGCATATGCACGTGTTAACCATTAGTTAGGCAACTACTGTATATCATATACGGCCATTTATTGGCAACACTTAGCTGATAGAATAATTCCATTTACTCTTCAAAAGTGAAGGCAATGGATGTTTAGATACTGTATAGCTGAATATAACTGCGCATTATATACTATTGGTGTCAGCGTTTACCTGTATTTTACATGGTGCACGCGACTATCACATTTATCTGGTGTCCAGATACGTAATTACAGGTATAGTGTATATTAATCTGTGGGCACGTCAGCAGGTGTGTACCAGCGATATGTCTATGAAACGGCTGCTGCTGCCATGCCGTAGAGGGAGAGAGCTGGCGCCTGGAGAGCCGGGTCCCAGGGCCTGTGCAATGGATGTGGCTGGCTTCTTGAGTAGCGGCAGCCCATTCAAGCTGGCTAGGGCTGAAAGGAAGCCAGCTCTCTGCCAATCACAGCCTGGTCTGCAGTCCAGGGGGATGACTGGCAGGTAGGACTTCCAATAGGAAGTCACTGCCATTCACAGTGAAGCCACTGAACCAGTGCAGTCAAACTGACTGCACCCGGCTAAAGTGTCGGATTTTACTGGGGAGGCTGCAGTCCTGCTGCCCGTAGGTACAATACGCCACTGGGCAGTACATAGAGAGCAAATAGTTTGACACCAGATGGTCAACAGGGTCAAAAGGTCGACAGCTAAATGGTTGACATGGACTTAGGTCGACAGAGTGTCAAAATGCAAATCGTCGACACAGAAAAGTTTGACGTGTTTTGTTGTTGTTATTTTAATCCTAATCATAAACTTCCCACTAGTGCCTAACCCTAACCGCCCCTTCCGCAGCCAACTCCTAACCTTCCACCAAGTGCCTAACCCTAACCACCCCTTCCGCAGCCAAATCCTAACCTTCCACCAAGTGCCTTACCCTAAACGCCCCTTCTGCAGCCAAATCCTAACCTTCCACCAAGTGCCTAGCCCTAACCACCCCTTCCGCAGCCAAATCCTAACCTTCCACCAAGTGCCTAACCCTAACCGCCCCTTCCGCAGCCAAATCCTAACCTTCCACCAAGTGCCTAACCCTAACCGCCCCTTCCGCAGCCAACTCCTAACCTTCCACCAAGTGCCTAACCCTAACCGCCCCTTCCGTAGCCAAACCCTAACCTTCCACCAAGTGCCTAACCCTAACCGCCCCTTCCGCAGCCAAATCCTAACCTTCCACCAAGTGCCTAACCCTAACCGCCCCTTCCGCAGCCAAATCCTAACCTTCCACCAAGTGCCTAACCCTAACCGCCCCTTCCGTAGCCAAACCCTAACCTTCCACCATGTGCCTAACCCTAGCTGTCCCTTCTGCAGCCAAATCCTAACCTTCTACCAAGTGCCTAGCCCTAACCGCCCCTTCCGCAGCCAAATCCTAACCTTCCACCAAGTGCCTAACCCTAACCGCCCCTTCCGCAGCAAAATCCTAACTTTCCACCAAGTGCCTAACCCTAACCGCCCCTTACGCAGCCAACTGCTAACCTTCCACCAAGTGCCTAACCCTAACCGCCCCTTCTGCAGCCAAATCCTAACCTTCCACCATGTGCCTAACCCTAACCGCCCCTTCTGGCAGCCTAACCCTCCTGCAAGTGCCTGGCTCTGACCTTTAAAAATCATGGAAAACTATACATCGACCTTTTCTGTGTCGACCATTTGCATATCGACCTTTGAACATCTTAACCATTTGACTCTGTTGAGCTAAGTCCATGTCAACCATTCAACTGATGAGACCTGTTGACCCTGCCGTCCTTATGGTCCTGTTGACCTATTGTTTGTCCAACATCTGGTGTCGACCTACATTATTGACTGTCTATGTACTGTCTAGCTACCATCCAGATACCCTCCCTTTACCCCCTCACCTACATTATTCTGTATCACACCCGGCCCCTCTCACTAATCTATTCTGCTCACAGCCCCTCATCCCAGTGGCATTACTGGCTGCAGCTCCTAAGCACAGACCCTTCCATCGCAGCCTCCTTATTAATCAGTTTGCAAAACAGAGTGTTTAGAGCTGACATCCTGCTAAACACAAGGCAATCTCTCAAAATGCATTTTTACATATCACTCGACGGCCCCCGTCCTTCATTACTGCTCCTCTCCCACTGAGGCCTTGTTACGCCGGGCGCTGGAATTGAGATGTGCTGCTTCTGGTCACGTACGCTGTTCAGATTAAAAAGCAGAGCGTCTGACCCTGGTGTCTCCCGGCGGAGTTCAGCTTTCCCTTTCTCCCGCGCCACTGGGACTTATGTGCTGGCATTGCATGAACTATTTCCTCTATGCCCCCCAATTCCTGTCATATATATGTGTATATATATATATATATATATATATATATATATCGGGGGGGGGACACAGAAAAAGTTTATAAAGCGACCTCTGAATATTCAGTTAGTGTGTTCTGATGAGGCCGAGAACACAGACACCTGTCGTCAATAATTGAAGCAGTCTCTCCCAAGGCGTGATATTCCCCCAGCTCCGACGCGGAACACAGATCTTCCTCTTTGTGCTCTCCCAGACTTTATGATGCAATATTTACACACGGAATACTGACTTAAAACGAAGCAGCCCAGGCTCAGAGGATAAAGGGACTGTATATGAAAGGGATCACCTCAGCAGCTGTCTTATTTCATCCTCTTCTTCTAAGGTTCTTCTGAAACAAGGGATTTGCTTTCTTGGGTGGATCGGTTTTCTTGGTTTGAGGAAGGAGTGACCTACATACTGACACTAATAAGACTGGAGTCGCCGCATCCGGCAGTCTCTGTCGCCAGAAAGGAGTGAATCCGGATAATTCATCTCTTCTGATAATTGGTCTCATTGTTTAATGTCACAAAATAACACATCTCAGACCACAACTGTTCAGTGTGCAATATGACAATGATACACATCTGGTTATGTCCTGCTCCTTGTAAGGTGGCCGTTCCGTAACTTCCAGCTGGTAGCATTTAGGCAGCACAGACCCTTGTTAAGCGGTTGTGAGTGGTATCTCCTAAAAGCTGGACTCGCCACTGGGGGATGTGGCACAAGCCAACATGACATAGCCACCCCCACCCTCTTCTCATATGAGCACCACCAAGGTACACCATCACCCAAACACAATGGGGCAAATGTATTAAGCCTGGAGAAGTGATAAACCAGTGATAAGTGCAAGGTGATAACGCACCAGCCAATCAACTCCTAGCTGTAAATTTACATATTGGAGCTGATTGGCTGGTGTGTTATCACCTTGCATTTATCACTGCTTTATCATTTCTCCAGGCTTAATACATCTGCCCCAACCCCATTACTCAAACTGAAAGACTTGGGATGTCTGTCCTTTTGTAAACAAGAGGCAAAATTATCAGTGGGGATTGGGTCAAACAACAAAATAGGGGCAAAGTCTAAGCAACCCCCCAACCCCACCCCTGGACAGTTGGGATCATGGCTATTATGCCTGGGTAAATAATATCACCATGTGTGCTTTTTGTAAGGGGGGTTGGGGGGTATAACTTGCTTCTTGCTACCCCACTAAACATGAACATATCCTACGAATACCCAAGATTAACTCTGGAGAACCTGAATGACTTGTATATTATCACACGTACCAACAGTGGTTTCTAGGTAATCCAAAAATGTCGCCACTTGCGTTAAAAAAATGACATGTAGACATCAATTATTTAAGTAAAAAAGAAAACAAATGGAAGGTAATGCGTCTATAGTAAAGCTACAGTAAGTTTAATCTTGGTATATAGTAGTCGCCAACTGTCCACTTCCAAGGAGACTTGCAGGTATTAAGGAAGCGTTCATGAGCATCTGAGTTCTTGGCGCTGAGCTATTTTGCAACATACGCCACTGAAACATTGGATTGTGCATATTACTGTAGCCCAACACAGCCAAATACCCCTCCCAGAACACATAGGGGGAAGATTTATAATGCTGCACGAATGTTTGTCCAGTATCTTGAGCTTGGCTTTCAGGTTGTTAATCACTAGTCCTTGTGAGAATACAAATGAAAACAATTGCAACACCCCGGGTTCCCTGTAGGGGGACAGGCGGAATAACGGCAACAAAGTTTTAACCTGTATTTCTAAAAACAAGTTTATTTTACATATTAGACTGACCCAGGATTTCCTGGGGGTTTGAGGACTTTGTAATTTATACTCTAGAAAGGCCGGAAGCTGAAGTTAGTTTGGGATGAAATTTCCTATTAATATCTGTGGAAATATGGGGCCAAAATCGCTAATGTGTGTATATAGGATTTAATGAGTTTTCCTTTGAGGGGATTGTAGAATTAATTCAGGATTGTTATGTGCTTAATTAAACAAACAGACTTTCTCACATACTGGTGTGACCTGAAGTCATGCTGTAAGGACCGTGTCTCTTACATACAGATACTATTCCTGGATTTACAAAAAAGTTTCAAAAATCACTTCCATGATTTAGGCTATAACAATATATAATTTGTCCTTAATTAAATTGCAACTGGACATAAGGGGAAATCGTGGTTAATTTAAAAGCATTATAAACCTAGTTATCTGTACTTGTCAGCAGGGATTTACTAAGCAAAATTAAGTAACAATTTCCTTTGTGTCTGGTTTTGCACTATATATCTCTCTATATATACATATGTATTTCTATGGGCCAAATGTATCAAAGCATTATCTATCTATCTATCTATCTATCATCTATCTATCTATCTATCTATCTATCTATCTATCTATCTATCTATCTATCTATCTTTCTATCTATCGGCTAAATGTATTAAAGCTCTATCTATCTATCTATCTATCTATCTATCTATCTATCTATCTATCTATTGGCTAGATGTATTAAAGCACTATCTATACATCTATCTATCTATCTATCTATCTATCTATCTATCTATTGGCTAGATGTATTAAAGCACTATCTATCTATCTATCTATCTATCTATCTATCTTTCAATGGGCTAGATGTATCAAAGCATGATCTATCAATCTATGTACTGTATGTATGTATGTATGTATGTATGTATGTATGTATCTAGCTCATATTTATCTATTTATATACTGTATATGACTATCTATATCATATCTACAGTATCTATCTATCTATCTATCTATCTATCTATCTATCTATCATCTATGTATCTATTTCATATCTATCTATCTATCTATCTATCTATCTATCTATCTATCTATCTATCTATCTATCTATCTACCTATCTCATATCTATTTGGCATCTATCTATCTATCTATCTATCTAATGGTATCCTCTGGGAAATCTGGGATGGGAGGTGTGTATTTCATATACAATAATGTTTATAAACCTAAACTGAGAAGTTTATATGAAAACATCAATGTAAAATACCAGCTGAAGCCTGGGTGTAACACAGCTGTAATTATTATTTGAGTATATCCAGTGGTGCAAGTAGAAATTTTTTCTTAGTGGTACTGATAGTAAAAACGGGTGTTGCCATGTGTCATTAGGGGGTGCGGTCACTTGATATTATGGGAGTGGCTACATGACGATAGGGGCATGGCCACATTATGCCACACACCGTAGTGCCCCTTACACATTATGCCAAATACCGTAATGCTCATTACACATTATGTGACACACCGTAATGCTTATTACACATAATGCCACACACCGTATTGCCCATTACACATTATTCCAGACACTGTAACACCCATTACACATTATGCCACACACCGTAATGCCCATTACACATTATGCCACACACTGTAATGCCCATTACACATTATGCCAGACACCGTAACACCCATTACACATTATGCCACATACCGTAATGCCCATTACACATTATGCCACATACCGTAATGCCCATTACACATTATGCCACACCGTAATGCCTTACATATTATACCACACACTATAATGCCTATTACATATTATTCCACACACAGTTATGCCACTGACACCATTTTATGGTCCTGAGTACCACCACCATCTTTCTTAATGGTACTGTGTACCACCCCGTACCACCCTACTTTTAGCACTGGGTATATCACGGGGTCAAGTCTGTGCATCCTGGCCTTAGTGATAATATGACACAAGGATATCACCGGCTCCGTGTGCGGAGAATGAATTGTCGCTCGTCAGCCACAAGTGGCGTTCCTTCAATTCAGTTGTATTTTATTGCATTAAAATGAAAAGTTACTTCCTACATCTGTTGTTTGCCTGCAGATGCAGATTGGAGGTGAGAGATAGGGAACAGCTAATTATTTGTGGGATTCATGTTCTGCAGCGAATCTGGCTGTTTTCAGGGAATTGTAAATCTTTTGCGCCAAGCTCACATGCGGGAAAGTTAATTGCTTTGCTAGAGGACTTATTACAGCACACAGAAAGTCTCATTCCGTTTCTTCCCTGCCTCAGTTGTGTGTGGAAGAAAAACATTCATTTGACATAATTGAAAAATATTGTAGCTTCATCTAAGCTGGCTCTGTGTCCACAGCTGGCAAAGGCTTCTTGGACTCGTAGTTCATCATGAGTAGGAACTACACAAGAACCCCTTATCCAAAACGCTGCTACTGGAGTACTCTGAAAACCATAGAAGAGGAAATATAATTATTTCTGGTGCTCTGTGATAATGTCATAGGTATTGGAACATCACCGCTTCTCAGCAAGTCTTCTGTTACATTCATTGTAAGGAGCAGGTCTGCACAATTTCACTAGGAAGGGAAAGTCAGAGGGAGAAGCAGTCACTATGTCCATACTTACAATGGGGACAATCATAATGACACCACAAAGTCGAAAGTTATTGACCAGAGGGTTAACATTAGGTTGCATCGGTGAAGGTCTAGGGGTAGGCTACCGGAGTGTAGGATTAGGCACTAGGGGGAGGGTTAGGGTTAGGCTACCGGAGTGTAGGATTAGGCACTAGGGGGAGGATTAGGGTTAGGCTACCGGAGTGTAGGATTAGGCACTAGGGGGAGGGTTAGGCTACCGGAGTGTAGGATTAGGCACTAGGGGGAGGGTTAAGGTTAGGATACCAGTGCGGAGGGTTAGGCGCTAGGGGGAATGTTAAGATCCGGCACGACTGGGAGGGTTAAGGTTAGGCTACCAGAGAGGAGGGTTAGGCTCTAGGGGGAATGTTAAGATCGGGCACGAGGGGGAGGGTTAAGGTTAGGTTACCAGAGAGGAGGGTTATGCACTAGGGGGAATGTTAGGATCAGGCACTAGAGGGAGAATTAAGGTTAGGCTTCTGGAATGGAGGGTTAGACGCTACAGGGAGTGTTAGATTTAGGTTGCATCAGCATGTGGTTAGTAATAGGCTGCAGTAGGGGAGCGTAAGGGTTAGGCACTTCAGAGAAAGGTAGAGTTAGGCACTAAGGGGAGGGTGAAGGGTTAGGCTGCAGGAGGGGAGGGTTATGGTTAGGCACTACAGGATAGGTTAGGTACTAAGGGGAGGGCAATTGGTTAGTCTGCAGGAGGGGACTGTTTAGGTTAGGCACTAAGATGAGGGCGAAGGGTTAGGCTGCAGGAGCGGAGGTTAAGGTTAGGCACTAAGGGGAGGGTAAAGGGTCAGGCTGCAGGAGGGAAGGGTTAAGGGTAAGCACTCGAGGGAGGTTTAGGATTATGCTGCAGGAAGGGAGGGTCAGAATAAGGAACTAGGCGGAGGGTTAAAATATCGTGATACCACCAGAAGCACCGCAAGATCAGTCAGAAAATCCCACCATCAGAACGATATGTAGATGGCCGATCAGACGTTGCAACTGGACCCTGCATCGGCAAGTGCATACACACCTGCCAATGCACGGGGGCTGACGGAGCAACGGAGGATGTGATGCTGCATTTGGCAGCATGGCATTACTAGCGATGTCTTTTTGTTGACCCTGCAGCAAGGCCGACCAGAATACATTGCTAACAACCGTGGGTACACACTGAACGATCTGCCCGTTATATCGTTCTGATTTAGCTGGAAACAATATATGTATCGGGGCCAACATGGCTCTAGTGTGTGAAGACCTAAGTCTTCTGAGGGCGTGTCATGGGTTTGGGCATGTCTTAGCTTGTTAGGAGCAATATACTTTTATTACAATTGTGCCACAAACTTTTTCCCAGGGCCAGAACAACAATGGGGCAGGTGGGATCACCGCTCTTGGCCTCCACATAAAAATAGGCCCAACATCTAGCGTGACGATGACCAGCCGTCCAACTGGCCACACAGTCACCCATAGATCAAAGTATTAAAATTGTAGTTCTATTTTCCACGCAAAATAATGCTTCTCACAATAGGTCCTTTGATTATTTTCAGCCCCAGACCAATGTGCACCTTAATCTAAACTGGCCACGCTTTCTTCCAGGTGCTGGGATGAGGTTAAACAAATCTGAGCTTCTTTTTTTTTTTAACGTTTGTACTTTTTTTTCCACGGATCAAAGACCCTTCACCGGTGGCTGGAATTTGTCTAAGCAATATGCAAAGAAGCTTTGTAATGTTCAATATCATTACCGACGCAATTAGTCTCAGAATCCCTGACTTAGTGGTGCTTTGGCTGGAAACAATATAATGTATCGGGGCCAACATGGCTCTAGTGTGTGAAGACCTAAGTCTTCTGAGGGCGTGTCATGGGTTTGGGCATGTCTTAGCTTGTTAGGAGCAATATACTTTTATTACAATTGTGCCACAAACTTTTTCCCAGGGCCAGAACAACAATGGGGCAGGTGGGATCACCACTCTTGGCCTCCACATAAAAATAGGCCCAACATCTAGCGTGACGATGACCAGCCGTCCAACTGGCCACACAGTCACCCATAGATCAAAGTATTAAAATTGTAGTTCTATTTTCCACGCAAAATAATGCTTCTCACAATAGGTCCTTTGATTATTTTCAGCCCCAGACCAATGTGCACCTTAATCTAAACTGGCCACGCTTTCTTCCAGGTGCTGGGATGAGGTTAAACAAATCTGAGCTTCTTTTTTTTTTAACGTTTGTACTTTTTTTTCCACGGATCAAAGACCCTTCACCGGTGGCTGGAATTTGTCTGAGCAATATGCAAAGAAGCTTTGTAATGTTCAATATCATTACCGACACAATTAGTCTCAGAATCCCTGACTTAGTGGTGCTTGACGTGATAATAGTGAACATAGTTACATAGTAACTCGGAGACTAAAGGGACCTGCGGTTCATTGACTTTGTCCATCCCTCCACGCGGTCTTTTATATTCATCGTCAGTGGGATTATTACAGTGTACACAGAATAGAAATAGCTAAATCAAGTCAAATCACCGTTATTAACCCGTATAGTCTTTCTCAGCTGCAAACCAATACTTTTCACACAGAGCACACTTCTTCCAACGTTAGCCGGTCTGATGTTGGAGAAAATGTAAAGTACTTACCAATCGAGATTCTATCGGCTGAGATAATGCATGCTTTACATGCCGCCTTCTTCCTTTTCACTTCCGATTTCCATTTTAATATGTAGTTAATAATATATATCGTCTTTTGTAGATCATAAGATTATTAGTCTATTCCAAAAGTTCCGCAATAGTAACATAGTAACATAGTATCTAAGGTTGAAAAAAGACAATTTGTCCATCGAGTTCAACCTATTTGTGGTCTCCTATGCAGGATTATTTGGTATAAAATTTTGACTGATGCTGATGTCAGCCGTTACGTTTTATCCCTCTTTTTTATAATAACTATAGTGCGCGACTACGAACCATAACCCTGGATATCCTTATCCATTAGGAATTTATCTAGTCAATTCTTAAAGGTGTTGACTGAGTCCGCCATTATAACTCCCTCAGGCAGGGAATTGCAAACACGTATCGTCCTTACCGTGAAAAAGCCTTTACGCCGTATTGTGCGGAATCTCCTCTCCTCTAACCTGAGCGAGTGTCCACGAGTTCTCTGTGTTGATCTAACCAAAAACAGGTCCTGCGCAAGATCTGTGTAATGTTCCCTTATATATTTGTAGATGTTGATCATGTCCCCTCTTAGTCTCCTCTTTTCCAGTGTAAACATGCCTAGTCTTGCAAGCCTTTCCTCGTATTCCAGCGTCTCCATGCCCTTAATTAGTTTGGTCGCCCGCCTCTGAACCTTTTCTAGCTCCAGGATATCCTTTTTGTAGTAAGGTGCCCAGAATTGTACACAGTATTCAAGGTGTGGCCTCACAAGTGATTTATATAACGGGAGTATAATACTCTCGTCCCTTGCATCAATTCCCCATTTTATGCATGCTAATATCTTATGAGCCTTCTTTGCTGCAATCCTACTTGGGTACTACTGCTTAGTTTGCTATCTATGAGGACACCTAAGTCCTTTTCCAGTACAGAATCCCCTAATTTTAGTGTCCAAGGAGAACATCGCAAGACCCACTACGATAAACATCAAATACTGAAATGATGATTTTCTTACCCAATGATAACATAGGAATGATCTTATAATTTTTTGTAACAGTTTAAAAGTCCTGTGAGAGCTGATGCTGTATGTTGTCACAAAAGTGTATTTGTGCGCAATTCAGCTAGTTGCATACTATAGGATACACTTTTCCTCGAATAGTTGGGATCTCCGGGCAAGTCACCGGTGTTCCAAAGTAATGGAGTTTAAGAACAGTTATTCCCCTGAATAATTACCTTTGCTTTGGTTGAATGAGACAGTGAAATGCGCCAGGTACGTTAATAATTGCACGTATATGAAGGCAGTTATGAATTCTCCCAGATGGGAATATCAAAGCTTTCTAGTTGGATTCACAGGAAGCTGAAGTGTCCCAATGTGCCTGCATTTGTAAACTGATGTATGTAAGAAATGGTGCTGATCAAAGAGGCAGGGAAAGTGTGAAGCGGAATCACAGTGAAAGGAGCTGTATACTGGGGGTAGGTGAAATCTAGCTTATATCGTTGTACCAGTGGTCTACCTCTATGTCAGCTACCATAACTATGTAGTGTTTACCTCTGTTCCCTCCTCTCCTCTTTTCTACCCTACTCTCCTCTTTCCTCTTTTTTCTTTACGTCTCTTCTCTCTTATTCCCTTCTCTTCCTTTCACTGTAAATCCCTTCTCTCCCATTTCCTTTATGCTCTTCCTTTCCCGTCTCTTATTTAACATTCCTTTTTCTTTTCTTCCTTTAAATTAACTTCACTCCTCTTCTCTCCTACTGTATTCCTTCTATACTCTTCCCTTCACTTTTCTTCACTTCTTCCTCATTTTCTTCTTGTGTCTTGTCTTCTCACCCCTTCTCTACCATTTCCTTCTCTTCTCTTCCATTCTCTTCCCTTCCTTTCCTTTCACTACCTTTATCGTCACATTCCATTCTCTTTGTTTTTGTTCTCTTTTTCCCTTTCCCTTCTCTTCCTTGCCCTCTTTTATTCCCTTTCTTTCTGTTCTTTTGTTTTATTATCTCTTCTTTTCCCTCCCAATCCAACTTCTCTTCCATTTTCCACGTGCGGTTCCTTATGTTCCCAAAAATTTCCTACTTTTAAGACTTTCTCTTATTTTTCTGTTAAAATAAATGGGGGAAATGTGTCATGCCTTGGAGAGAACTGTCTGTGAAATGATTCTTTTTTTTTAATGATAACCTTTACTTCCATCTACTGCACGTCTATAAATACAGCTCATAATGATTGTTAAATTATCTGCAAACGGGAATGCTCTTAGCTTCAAATATATATTTGTGCTATTGTGCTACCTATATAGCACTGAGTAAAATTATATTATATGCTATTACTAACTGACGACCCTGGGCCACATGAAACTTGTAGTCCCACCAGAATTAGCTTTCCACTTTAAACTTTTTCCTATTCATTATAATCTAAACTACAAGTGTTGGATATGCCCAACTTCAGTTATATTTTAGGGTTTTAGAGAAGAAGTGGATGTGGTGACTCCATTACTGAGTAATATACACGTGAAATGTATATTTTATACTGTAGGCCATTTATTTTTGAAGGACCTTACATCCTGTGTCCTATCACAATATCATCTTGTCCCAATCCCTTGGTGAATTCATCATCTATATCTAGAGAGCTGTCCTGGATCGGATCGGTGCAGTGCAAAGCTCAGGTGACGCAACGAATACATTTCAAGAACACGCTTTTATTGCAACCCTGCAAGAAACAACGAAGGATACAATATATTCTGTAGACGGTGATTACAAATAAACTGGATAAGGATGTCTTAATGTTCGATGCCCTTTACGTTTTCTTGCGCAGTGTACAGTACTTACTCGGTGATTCATTAGTGTGGCAGCTGAAGGTGGGTGTTTAAATCAATATTGTTTGACGAGGAATTAACTTGCTGTAGAATATTCTTCCATGAATTATGTGCAGATGATAATTGTATGGCACATACAGCCAGAATCCTAGAGTCAGCTCTTATGTCAGACATCAAAAACCCAAAGTAAAACTTCAGCACAAAGCTACGTAACTGCACTTATTTTACAAGGATAGATGAGATCCCACTGACTTCCACACGTCTGGAAGATGGGATCAATGGGCCACTCTTCTGTTCTCGGGATGCCAAAAACTGGTAATATGTAAATACTGGGGTAATGTTTAGCTACAGTAGTTTGTCCTGGGCATCCCTTTTACATACCCATAGATAAGATCTGTTTTCTGTACTTATCTGTCTAAATCTGATTATGAATCTCAATTGTAAAGCTCAGGAAAGTAGGAGGTAAACAGGGTTTGTTTGTTCCATACAATAATTTCTGTGAGGGTTAGGACTGTTTTGGAGGGTGTTTTTTTGTTTACTAACCTGATTGTTCTAAAACAGACCCCTACGGTTTGGGTGGTCTCTCCTCTTGGGTAAAGATTGTTCTGGGACTTTCTGTCTCCACAGCAGTTACTGTCTAGTTTCATTACATCTCCCAGCATGCTCCTTTGTGATTTCTTGTTTCTTTAGTATTACGTCCCAATAGGACTACATCTCCCAACCTGCTCCTCTGGGATTTCCTGTTTTGCTGGCCCTGTGAAATGAACACACCTCTAGTCATGTTTCAGTGTGGTTTTAAAAGGGAACAGGTGCTGGGGGAGGTGTGTCAGTCTTTCCAAATCCTGTGTTGCTGGAAGCTGCCAGAAGTGTGTTTGTTTAGCGGCTTCAGAGAAGAGAGAGGCAGCAGGTATTCTGCAGACACTGGGAGGTCTGCTGGCATAACCCTGTAAGTTGCAGATGATAGGGTATAGTTGCTGTGAGCCCAACATGGGACCATGAGGAGTTTGCTGTACTTGTTTACCTGAGATCCTGATAGAAACTGTTTTAAACTGGGGTAACTGGCTTTGATGAATTTTGAGGACTCTGCTCGGACTTTAGGGGAGGCTGGTGATAACGATGAGATGTTGTTAAAAGACCATTGTTGATTGTGTGATATTACATAGGAGGCTTGTGTTGTTTTTTTACATGACCTTGCAATAAATGTGTGATCATAAGGCACCTTCTCCATATCTGTGTGAACGCTGTGTATAAGGTGGTCCGAGAATAAAGGTAGGCTTTATATCCTTAGTCCGGTACCTTCACACTTTCCATAGGTTCATGGGCGTAGCTACCATAGGTGCAGGCAGTGCAGCTGCTATGGGGCCCAGAGATGAGAGGCGACACCTTTCCTGTAACAGTTACATGTGTTATATACAGGGTGTCGCTACCATAGGTGCAGGCAGTGCAGCTGCTATGGGGCCCAGAGCTGAGAGGGGCCCACCTTCCCTGTCACAGTTACATGTGTTATATACATTTTTCGCCATTGGGTGGTATGTAGGAGTCCTTTCAAACTTTTTCCTTGGGGCCTGCAATATATCTAGGTATGCACCTGGAACTGCTCATTGTAGTGTGGTATAAAATGAACTGAAGGGCATTGTAATGTTATATAATATGAACCGGGGCACTGTAATGAGACACAATATGAATGGGGAGCACTATATATATATCATAATGTGACTTGGGGGTACTGTGCGGCATAATGTGTGCTGGCAGCTCTGAAATGTGATATAGGGTGAACTTAAGCACAACTGTGATTCATAAAAGAAACTAGGACACTACTATGGGACATTACATTAAATAAGGCTCTACTATGGTTCATAAGATAAACTAGGGCACTATTACAGGGCATAAAATTAACAACTGCTGCAGAGAAGTGTCTCTCTACAAGCACTGTGATGGGGGCCCCATTTAAATGTTGCTATGGGGACCTCAAAGTTCTGGCTATGCCCCTGCATAGGTTATACAGCAGCAGTTTAGTTTCTGAGGCATATATCGCATTTGTATAGTATGTTTATTCCTTCCTGTCAGCCTGTGCGATGTGGACTGCATTGTCAGGGCAGATTTGCGGAGTAACTATGTGAGCTACCATGAACGCAATCCCTGATCCCTGACCTGGCCTGAGTTGACCCTGGCCTGGCCAGCAATACACCTAGACCTACAGTAGGTTGGCACGATTTAGCTGGGTGGATCTGGAGTCTCGGGATTTTGTTACAGTATGTTGTCCAGGGTTGGCACTAGGCAAACCTAGGTATTTGCCTACGGCGGCAAGGTTCAGGGGGCACTTAAAGCACTGGCTGGCACTATAACCAACTGAGCTTCCTGTTGGTAAAAAAAGGAATAAACACTGTATATTTCTATTTAATAAACCTTACCTTGGGAAAAAAATATCTTTCCTCTACTTAGCATTACACAATTACTAAGATTGCTGGTATTTACCCATTTATCCTCGGAATCCATTTTGCTAGTTTTATTTCCAAATATAGAGCTAGCGTATATATATATATACCTGACGACACTGCGGAGGCACTGAAACGTTGCTATATACTTTTGACTCTTCGATGATTTCATTGTGTTGAGTACCGCATGTTTTCCACTATTATATCTCACTGCTTGTGTGAGGGCACCGGCCGAAGCTGCGTCCGTCATTTGGAGTGCCAGACTCCCTCGCTCCTGTGTATATATATATATATATATATATATATATATATTAGGGCAGCACAGATGGTGTAATGGTTAGCATTACTGCCTCACAGCACTGAGGTCATGGGTTCCATTCCCACCTAACTGTGTGGAGTTTGTATATTCTCCCCGTACTTGCGTGGGTTTCCTCCGGGTACTCTGGTTTTCTCCCACAATCCAAAAATATACTGGTAGGTTAATTGGCTCCATACAAAATTAACCTTTGCGTGAATGCGTGTGGAAGGGAATATAGAGTGTAAGCTCCACTGGGGCAGGGACTGATGTGAATGGCCAAATACTCTCTGTAAAGCGCTGCGGAATATGTGTGCGCTATATAAATAACTGGTAATAATAATATATATATATACATACAAGACCTGGTACCATTATGCTCTGTACATAAAATAAAAAAGAAGCATTATTCTGTCTGACATTCAAGCATTTTTATGTCACACACAGGCCCTCATTCCAAGTTGATTGCTCGCTGACGATTTTCGCAGCATAGCGATCAGGCTAAAAACCAGCTGTTCTGCGCATGCGTATAGGCCGCAGGGCGCACGTGCTAAGTACTTTCACACAAAACTAAGCAATTTTACACAGGGCCGAGCGACACTTTTCTATCGCTCTGCTGATCGGTGAGTGATTGACAGGAAGTGGGCAGGGGCAAACGCAGGATTTTCTGAGGGGGGTTTCCATACTGTACACACACACACACACATATATATATATATATATATATATATATACAGTAGCACATCACACACACACACATTCATATTCACATTGCATACACATACATAGCATAACACACACATGCACACACACACACACACACACACACATACTGTATACATAGCACACCACACGTACGTACATACTGTAGCTCACAACACACATTGCATACACATACATAGCACACACACATATACATTACATGGCACACCACACAAATACACACATTGCACAGACACACTATACATAGCACACCACACACACATATACATAGTACAAAACATATACATATATACATAGTATCCCACACAAATACACACATAGATCACAACACACATTGCACACACATACATAGTACAAATGATCATACACAGCATACCACACACACATAAATTATATATAGCTCACCACAAACATTGCACACACATACATAATACACTACACAAACATACATGTCATACCACACACAGTAGCATTGCAATCACATATACATTGCAAAATCACACACACACACACTGTACTTATGTACACAGTTACACACAAACCTAGTGCTGAGAGGAGGAGACTGGCGGCAGCAGGCCCATTCATTTCAGAATGTGACAAGTCGGACGAAGGAGCAGCTGTGGGATGAGCACACGCAGCAACTCCCCAGCTCTCCCGTCCGTGCTGCTGCGGTCGCGGTTTATTCTGAGACGGAGACATAGCTGTCTCCGTCTCTGGAAAAAATAATTTGGTCCATCAAAGGGGGTTTCTGGGTACTCAGAAACCCCCCCTCCGTGCGCCACTGGTGGGTGTTTCTTGGCGGAAACTGACCGTTTTCCCAGAGTGTGCTAAAAAACGCAGGCGTGTCAGCCAAAAATGCAGGAGTGGCTGGAGAAACGGGGAAGTGGCTGGCCGAACGCAGGGCGTGTTTGTGACGTCAAGCAGGAACTAAATGGACTGAGGTGATCTCAATCTAGGAGTAGGTCTGGAGCTACTCAGAAACTGCAGGAAAAGATTTTCCAGCAATCCTGCTAATCTTTCGTTCGCACTTCTGCTAAGATAAGATACACTCCCAGAGGGCGGCGGCCTAGCGTGTGCAATGCTGCTAAAAGCAGCTAGCGAGCGAACAACTCGGAATTAGGGCCATAGGGCGTTATTCAATTTCTCTGCACCCGGCAGCTACTAGATGGTGCCCAATGGAGCAATTCAATTGTTGCCCTGTTCAGGCGCGATGGCTGCCAGCATTACACCGGGATGTGGCGTAAAGTACATATAAGTATATATACTTTGTACAGTAGCTAGCCAATGGTATTGTTTTCCTGTATACAACTTGTCACACAGCTACCGATTAGTAGGGCGATACAAGCTCATTTGTGCAGTACAGGCCATGATCCATTGCACACCCCTAATTACTGTACGGTGTTCCAGAGAGAGCGTACAATATGGGAAACTCTTCTGATTTGTTACTACTGTATGCGGAGCATGTTATATTCCCGACACTTCACTCCACCCACTTCAAAGGCTGATCCGCCATGGCTATAGGTGTCCGGTCTCCCGCCAGCTACGCACTTCTCATCACACCTTTATTTGCTGATGCTGAAAAATAACAATAAAATAAAAGATATAACTCCCAAAACACCAACCTTTATATAATAATAAAAACCCCACTCTTCCCATTACCGCTTCGTCTATATTGTTACTTAATATACAATTGTCAGAGAAGTGCGCGTGTCCGGGTGTCAGAACACTGCTCACGCAGTCTGCGCTCACATGTACCTTATATCCAGGGCTGTTTCTGGTTCCCAGTGTGAACTAAAAAAAAATGCGTGTGCCCCAGAAAAGGGTGTGTGGTCTTTTATATGTGGGAGTGGCCTTGCACAAAACTGGGTGTGGTCTTGCAGGAAAATACTACCTTAACCATATTATTTTCCACACAGTATTACCCCTAGCACCATGTATGCCCCACACAGTAATACCCCTTGTTATGCCCCACACAGTAATGACCCTTCTTATGCCCCACACAGTAATGCCCATTGTTTTGCCCCACACAGTAATGCCCCTTTTAGCAAAGTATACCCCACACAATAATGCCCCATGTTATGTCCCACACAGTAATGCCCCTTGCACCCTGCCTCACTTAGCAATAATCATTCACAGGGCACACTGTACCTGGTCCTGTTCATTGTCAGGGGTTGTTTCATGCTGCTGTTGCTGCTAGCCAAGCCTGCTCCCTCCTCCACCCCCACCGCCACATTCCCGGCAATTCTGTGCCATCTCCTCCCTGCGGGCTCCCAAAATGGCTGCCGCCAACTCTAGAATCCATCTAAAATGTCCTCTCTCAGGCAGTTGCCATTTTGGGAGGGACGTTTTCACAGTAGTCTATGCGGTCGGCCAGACCACTTAGAATACTGGCACTGCTTATATTACCGGAAATACACTTTCAGCATTGTCATTACACCCTCACACTGAGTGGTAAGAAAGATGGAAGTTTCTACTGAGGAAAATGATATGCTTTGGGAAACTTCTCCACTTCATCTCTCTCCTAGGCACATCTCCCCCATAAATAGATAGATAGATAGATAGATAGATAGATAGATAGATAGATAGATAGATAGATAGATAGATTGATAGATAGATAGCCCCAGATATCCTGCTTCTGCCTCCTATATAAAGTTGTTTTCTCATTTTCTCCTTCGTCCCTTTGCAGCTTCTTGTTTCCTTTTCCTGCAATATTTTCCAGCATTACAGTTCAGGAAATTTACAGCGACGTCTTGTAATTCCCCCAAACTGCCCTGTGCGGTCATTTCAGCCCGCGCATGGTGAATTATGCAATAAGCGATCTCCTTAATTAAAACAAATTGCGTTTACTGTCTCGGTCCCATCCGTAAATCGCTCCCTTGGGTTTGGAGAAGCCGGTTTCCTGAGATACGCTGACAGAATCCTCCCATTACTAAAAAACAACCAGTTTGAGCGGTATCTTTGCTGTTATCTAAATTCAGCTCACAGTTGTGATGATATCACCAATATAATATTACACATTTGTGCTGCAGGAACAGCAGTTGCATGTGGGAAGCGGACACGTGGTCATTTAACTATTCTTTTACTTGCTGTTAGCCGGACGCCATTGTCCACAAGGACCAAAATTAGAGGAAACATTTTTGGACAAAATTGCTGAAGGAAGACATTTCCGCATAGGGGAACGGTGTGACTGGGCGCCTGAGTCTGACCCATAAAATATTGATTGTGCCAATTGTAGATGATTACATTCTTCTGTGTAAGTCCACTCCGCGGATGAATCTCCCAGTTGACAGCAAACGCTCATGCGTCGCGGATACGGCATTGAGCAACTACGGGCGATTCGGAATCCTGTGCGTCTCAGTTGCCCCTCCACTTGTGGGTGAGTATGTATAACTGAACATTAGGGGTAATTCTGAGTTGATCGCAGCAGGATTTTTGTTAGCAATTGGGCAAAACCATGTGCACTGCAGGGGAGGCAGATATAACATGTGCAGAGAGAGTAAGATTTGGGTGTGGTGTGTTCAATCTGCAATCTAATTTGCAGTGTAAAAGTAAAGCAGCCAGTATTTACTCTGCACAGAAATAAAATAACCCACCCAAATCTAACTCTCTCTGCACATGTTATATCTGCCTCCCCTGCACTGCACATGGTTTTGCCCAATTGCTATCAAAAATCCTGCTGCGATCAACTTGGAATTACCCCCATTATTAACTTGGCCAAGTGTTCCGCCCATTGGCGTTTTATATATTGGGTGCAATGGGCCCCTGGATCCGGGGAGGGGGGGGGGACACACCGCACACATTGCATCTACAGTATGTTTTAATACTTACCTTTTCGGAGTCCCGCGTCGGGCGCTGCAGATGCGGCAAAAATCACTGAAAAAATGGCCGCTGCACGTTCACAGTAGACAAATTAGTCTCCGCAACATGGCGGGCGCCATGTTTCTGGAGACCTGCTCGGTAGACCCCAGCACAATGACAATATACTGTAAGTAAATATTAATCAATAAATAAAATAAACACATCTGACTTCTAAGGTCTGAAATACTCAGGGTATAGGTTGTCTCCCGCCTGTCACTCCACCACCACCACCACCAGGAGAGTGAGCAGCGCTGATTGGCTGGAGTCTCAGCATTCACTGCAAGGAACAGAGAGGTTAATTACTGTTATTGCTTTCAGAGATCATCTCCTGCAGACATTTTTTAGCAATATAGTTAATATAATGGCATTTCATTTGGCCATTTGCTTGGAGTGCACAGGCAGTTTCAGAGCACTTGCAGCCCATTTGTAAGTAAAAGATATTCCAAATATTGATAATGTGATATTATGAATATGGAATATACTAATACATCAAAATAATAGTGCAGTAAAGCCTATAAAATATATTGGTTATACTCTCTGAAAAGTGATTATACTGTCTGCGCTAGTAAAAACTATTGATCCTTAGCTGTGATAGTATCTTTATATGTGTTTAACACAATGTCATGTCAGACAGCAGAGGCTGGAGAGGGGGGGCAGGAGGGGTGCGGGAGGGGGCGGACATCACATGGCTGACCTTTGTCACTCTCATTCTGCA